>NC_040038.1:35300029-35533849 GCF_003713205.1 Coffea eugenioides
AAAAAAAAAAAAAAAATGAATACGCGATGGTAAGCTGCGTTTTTACGCAGCTTGCAAGTAAGGGCTCGGGCAGCCCTTGGCTGCAATTTTAGAGGAGACAATGGGAGTTTTAGGGTTGGGGTGGCCCCATATAAATAGAAGATGCAGCAGCAGCCGCAATAGGGGAGAGGGCATCGAGCAAAAGAAGAAAAAAAGAAAAAACAAAGGAGGAGTTTTTCGGTGAGCAAGGGGGAGAGAGCATCGAGAGGCAAACAGAAAAACTGAGCGAGGGAGAGGGTAGTTGACGGCCGGGGAAGAGGGAAAAAACAGCTAGGGTAGCCGGAAAAAGAGTGAACCAGAAAACTAAAAAAGTGAGGGAAAGTTTTGGAGAGAATGGACGGCTGTAGAACGAACGAAACCAGCGAGAGAAAGGAGTGGTTTTAGGAGTGGAGGATTGAGTGAAAAGCTGAGTAAAAAGGCTGAGGGAGAGTTTGGGAAGCAAAAGAGACCAAGGAGGGAGGTAAAGAGGGCTTCGGGTCAAGCCAAAAGAAGGAGAGGAGCTGCGGGAATCTTAGTTTAGCCTCTACCGAAACATACTAGCTGCCAACCCCGGCCGAAGCAGAATCGTAAGATTTCTTAGCTTTGCTTATAGATAGTTTCTGTGAGAATCGTGGGTTGTTTGTTGTCCCCAATGGTTATGTGTTGATTGTTTAAGCTATCTTGTTCGGCAATGAAAATGCAAGTATGACGGAAAGATTTGCAGTAGCCCTTTTCGTTATCATTAGCTTAGAGCTGTTGCCTTTTTGTTGATTATTTTGTATGGCAAGTTTGATTAGGTTTCCAAAGTTGTTTGGTGTCGTTAATTTCATTCTCAAAGCTATGATTTAGTAGTAAAGATGTGGACTTTAAAGAAAAAATAGCATTTCCTTGGCTGATTCGTTCAATTTTGCGTCTGAAGTCGCATGTCAGATGGTTGTGAAAGCTCCCAGTTTGTCCGTATTTTCTGTTCTGATGTTCATGTTAAAGCTGCAATATTTTACGTTGCAAAGTTTGAAAATTGTTTTGGGGGATTTTTGCTAACTGGCTTTAAATGAGGTTTGATTATTTTGCGCACAAAAACTGCTGCAGCAAGATGCGAAGTTCTCGGTTGATGCAGCAGCCTGGGCAAACTTTGTCCTTTTGATTGTTCGAATGTTGGCTTGTTTGAAGTTTGTGATTTCTTTCATACTTGGCTAGTATTTACACATCAGCCTTCATGCTTGCAAAATGTTCTGATGTTTGTCTACCTGTTTTGGCAATTTAATCTACATGAGCTTGTTGCTGCAAAATCCTGCAACAAAACAAAAGAAGCTGCATTTTTCTGTTCTGTTTTGCTGCTCCGTGGTTGCTCCCCAAGTCCTTACACCTAGTTGCATGTTTAATCTGTATTAAGGGCAAGGAATGGAATGATTTAGGGTCAGTTTTGCATGTTTGGGGCTGAAAGGTTTAAATTGTATTGAATACTTGCTGATAGGCCATGTCAAAAATGAATTGCAGGTTGCTAAATCATCTCTTCATATGAACATCTTGCCCAGAATTTTGCATCAGTGTGTCTTTTGCTGTTTGAATTTCCTTCCCATGTCTTGCTTGTAGGGATGTCAAACCAATGTCTTGATTGTTTATTTTCAAAGTTTGAATGTTAGATCAAAGAAACTTTGGTTATGATACATGCCTGAATCTGGAATCTGGTCTTGGAAGTAGAAGCTAGGGAAATTACGGCAGCTGCATTCTTCAAATGTTTTGCCCATTTATTAGAACTTTGCATGAGTTTTTTTTCTAAGCTTTCACTTTGTTTGGATGAGGTTTATGGTGGAGCTTGCTGATTAGCTTAAGGTTGTGAATTTGGAGTTGAAATATGTTCTTGAAAAACAAGTTATGTGTTTGAGTGTGGTTTCGGTTGATAAAGCATGACAGAAAATTTTGCAGAAAAATGTTTCCTACGTGAGTTGCATGCTATTGCATGGAAATGTTCAAAAATTACACTTTGGCCCCCCAAGTCTCCCCTTGTCCTACTATGGCCCAATTAATTGAATGATTTCCTCAATTTGGTCCTTGGCAATTTTAATTCTACAATTTCATTGCTTGTTTGTTTCAATTAACTACCATGCTTTGTCAACCGCACTTAATTCACAACTTTGGGGGCTTTATGACCAAGTGAGCTTGTGTTTGCCTATCTTCTTTAATTTTCCCAAATAAATTGGTACCTTGACATTTTTATTATTTTGGAGGGTAAATTGGTAATTCCACTTCATTGGGCCCCAATTTCAAGGGAGGTACACTCTATCCCTCACTTGCACTTCATTTGACCCTATGTGCTCCTACGTGTTATGTGAATATGCCTGTCTACTTCGCTTTCCTTACCTCCTTGCATGCATTTACTTACTTTTACTTTCATTTAAGTTTTATGGGGTATGTGTACACCTCTTGGCTTGTAATAGATAGGGCTCGAAGAGCATTTGGTCCATTTTCCCTTCCCCTTTATGCTTTTATGGGGTATGTGTACACCTCTTGGCTTGTAATAGATAGGGCTCGTAGAGCATCTGGTCCATTTCCCCTTCCCCTTGGTTGCTTGTTTTGTTGCTACATGTTTAATTGCTTTATTAGGCTCTGGCATTTAGTCGAGCATGCTAAGTGCTATGTGCTATGTGTTTACGAGTATTTTGGCATGTCTACTTGCTTTCATAGCCATGAATGAATGGAATGGATGAATGTACGTTTCCGCTAGTCCAACGCTAGTCGGAATTCATAGAATGGGCTAGTCCAACGCTAGACCCTTTGAGATTTCCCCTCATTAGCATATCATTTGCTTGTTCACCACATATCATGCATTTTTTAGTTTTATCATTTGGCATGTTCCTCGAACCCATTTTCCCCTCATTTTAGGATTTTTGCATCTCATGCTAGTTAGGGTACATTTGCCTGAAGAGTCCCCTTAAATATGGGATATAGACGAGTGTGGCTTTTTCTAAGCCTTAGCACGCTTGTATCCTCTCTATAAAAGGGCAAATTGAGTCACAATTTAGGTCTCCCCGTACCCAATATGCATGAATTCCCTAGGCTCATGCATTCTCAATCCACTTTATCATCACACTTTCACTTTTGCCTCATTTGCACACATGCACCTTTTTATCACTTTCACTTGCACACGAACACTTTTATCTTCACTTGCACACGAACATTTTATCTTCACTCGCACACGAGTACTTTCATCTACATTTGCACACCTTCACTCTTATCTTATTACTTTTATCGTTCTTCTCACTTCACAAACTCACACTTTCACATGGCATGCATTCCAATCATTTTTCACGTCATTTAGGTTTAAGTGTGACCTCTCCAAAAGGATCATTATTGGGCCTCACAATTAATGTGATTGGCACCACTCAACCTTTGGAGAGAAATTTCCCCCAATCCCCCTAGGTCTAGGTTTTTGCATTCATATAGACATATCCAACACGCGATACATACCTTGGGTAGAAAAATTAGGAAAAATTGGTTTAAGTCACGCAACTAGCCTTGGCTAGGTCGAAGGGGTGCCTTGGATTTTTATCCTTGCCTTCCCCTTCGTCAAATGTGACCCCCGAACCCTCTTTTGGTTACGTAGACCCAAAAAGTTCTTTAAAAGGGTTTATTTACTTTTTTCATTCAAAAACAAAAAAAAATCATTTTTGGGTGACTTGGTACACCCTAACTCGATACCAAGTGGCGACTCCATTTTCATTAAAAAAACCCTTTTTGAACTTCACTTGGCCAAATCGTCGCATTCTTAAGTCCCATGGCCTTTTACTTTTCATTTCGCACACGTTCACATCACACATTCACTACCATTCAAAAAGTGGGGCGCGACAGTTGGCGACTCCACTGGGGACTTCCTAAGTGGGTCCAAGCATTTGATTTGACCATTCTTTTCCCTTTTCTACCCTTTTTATGCATAGCATTTGGATATTAGGGTTGCATTTTTCCTTTTTAGGACTTTTTGCCTCGCGCACGTACAAAACTACTCCCCACTCACGTATGTATGATTGGTTGTTTGGATGTATATTTTACTTGTTTTATCTCGCGCTTTGCATTGCATTTGGGTGGGGGGATATACCCTAGAGCCTCGCGTGGGTTCTTGATCCCTCCCCTCCAAACGAGCACTAGCATACGTGCATACGCTTTAATTTTTCGTCCCTCATTTATTTTTCTTTTAGTGGCTTGTCACGCCACTCCACCCTGTTAGGATTTTTAGGCGACCCACTTGGACGTGTGATCGTGACACGACGTGTGCGTAGCACGATCCGAGGGGTCACTTAATCTTCCGCTTTAAGCTTTGGGTTAATAGCCTTTAGCTTTTAGTGGAAGGTTGAGGATTTTTGATAGATTCACTCAGACATGTGGCCGTGACACGACGTGTGCGTAGCAATGTCTGGGGAATCGCTCGAGCCACCGACAAAGAACCTTGGGATTGATGACCCTTGGTTTCCAAGTCTGAAGGCTCGGGGACCTAAAACCTATCGAGTCTAGCTGCATTAGTGAGCCCTAACCTCATGCATCCATGATAGTGTTACCTAGGATAGCGTCTGCCTTACCTTATTAGGGACACTATTCACGAGGGGAGGGGTCCAACCCCTTTTTCCCTTTTGATAGCTTTATTTCTTTGTATTGATTTTCGTTGCTACAATGTGTTATGTGTATTTATTTGATTGAACTAACCTTTCTTGGTTTTTGTCTCCATTGCATTCATTAACCCTAGCAAATAAGAGGTCTGGCATGACTTTCTTTTAGAACCTACCCTTATAGATAGGTTATTGCACGTTTAAAGATTTTGGTATATTGCATTCATAGATTAATAATTGCATAGCATTCTAGGCCTACCTTGGCGTATAAAGGGTCCTTGTAGGTCATAATTGCATATTTTACTGCTCCAATAAACTGGCATCATGCATAAACCCTAGAAAGGGAATGCCATTTAGGCGATCCCGTGCTAGGAATAAACCGCCTTGTGTCTCGGATATATAATCCAATGAGACTTGCACGTTTACCTTTCTCGTACCGTCCGAAGGGGTAGTGCACAAGGTAAGGTAAGATCCGATCATTTTCATGAAGCAATTTTTGGAATATGAGCATCTAATAATCACTTTTTGGCCATTTTCTCAAAATTGGTAAAATTCCCTTGCGTAAAAGGACATTAATTCGAAGAAAATTCACAAATGATTCCTCATTGTTGAGACGATAAATATAGAGGCCAAATTTTGATTTTAGAGGCTCATAGACCAAGGCATTGTAATGATTTCTTGAAACCACCCAGTGGGCGAATAATTCAATCGATTTTTGAACAAATCATCCATCTTATCCAATCCATTTTTTCCAATTCATTCAATTTTGGTTCAATCTAATCATTTTTGAATAAATTCATTTCATCCAATTCATTTGACCAATTTACCCTTTTTAGGGTCATTCGGTCGATTTTGAATAAATCATCAAATCATTTGACCAATTTACCCTTTTTAGGGTCGCCTGGTCGATTTTTGAATAAATCGTCAATTCATTTGACCAATTTACCCTTTTAGGGTGATTTGGTCGATTTTTGCATAAATCATCAATCTCTCTTTCATTCATTTGGCCAATTTACCCATTTTTAGGGCAACCGAGCCGATTTTTGAATAGATCAAGTTTCGTTCAATCTATTTGATCGATTTACCCTTTTTAGGGTGATCTGATTAATTTTGGATAAGTTAAATTTCATTCGATTCATTTGCCCTGTTTCCCTTTTAGGGTAATCCGGTCGATTTTTAATAAATTGTTAATTTTATTTGACCAATTAGGATTTCAATGTCGAATTTCAAAATGGAAAACCTAGTCGATTTTGAGAAAAACATCCATGGCATCCAGCCATTTGATCAGTTGGAGTTTTGACCCGTGCTTCACTGAGAAAAGTTGTCAAAACGAATTCCAATCTCTTCGATAAGAAGTTCGTCAAGGTCAAACCCGTGCATTTTTGCAAGTTCTTGTATCGATCAAAAGTGATCAATCCCTTCGGACGAGGTCCTCATTTTGACAAACATTTCTTCTCACTCCAAATTGGCCAATTTTTTCAAATCATTTTTCACTCAATCAATTGATCAGATCCATCAGGTATGGTATCGTGCCTACCCCAGAGGATTACATCATTCTAGGCCTACCCTTGGCACAAAAAGGGTTCCCCCATAGGACATGCATCCGAATTTCCTGGATATCTACTAACTCTTGCCTTTTTCTTTTCCTTTTCTTTATTTTTATTGGAATAGCTAAGCAAGGGCTAAATCTAAAGGCAATTCCTTTCAAAATTCTCAGGTAATATTTAAACATCGCTTCTCGTCGAAGCCCCATCATAACGCGATCCCGTAGTAAAGCCCAAAAGAATCGTGTAGACATGAGTACTCGGCCAGAATCGTCTGATAAAACCGCCGCAACTACCCAGCCAGAAACCACAAGTTTGGGGGTTCAGTTGACTGAGATGCTCACTAAGTTCGGTGAGATGACCACTGAGATGGCGGCCCAGAGGAAATTAATCGATGAGCTTATCAGCAGTGGAGTTCAACCCGAGCCCGTGCCCGGCAGGCAGCCTGGGCCAGAGCCATTTGTCATCCCTTCAACTCAAGTCACCGTTACTCCATCTTTACCTATTCCAACCGAAGGAACTTTCACATATCCCACCATACATTTGCCATACACTTACCCTCCTGATCCTTCATTCTTCCCTACTTACATGCAAGGCCCACAACCCCAAATCACTTCGAATATACCTCCTAAGCCGCATACCTTTTATCACAATACAGCTGAGCCTTTCTTACCAGACCATACCATTCAAACCAAGCCAGAAATGGGGGAATCCTCTGCTCCCGTTGATATAAAGCTGCTCAAACGCCTTGACCGTTTTGATGAGTTTATAAGAAAGAGTCAGGGGTTGAACAAGCAAGGAGTCCTGGATTACGATGAACTTTGCCTTTTCCCAAATGTGCAATTGCCTGAAGGGTTCAAAACCCCGAAATTCAGCAAGTATGATGGAACGGGCAATCCCAAGACACACCTCCGATTGTTCGCCAACAAGTTGGGTAGGCCAACAGATGACGAAAATCTGCCTTTGAGGCTATTCCCAGAAAGTCTGGAGGGGGATGCCCTCGACTGGTATTCCAAGCTGAAACCCGAAGAAGCAAAGACCTGGCTGGACTTGTCCAACGCTTTTGTAAAGCAGTACGAGTATAATTGCGAGCTGGCTCCAACACGAACCACGTTGGAAGGGACAAAGAGGAAGCCACCTGAAGATCACAAGACTTATGCCAAGAGGTGGAGGAAAATGGCTGCAAAAGTCGAGCCACCAATGACGGAGGACGAAATCATACGCACTTTCATTAAGGCACATGATCCGCCGTACTTTGAAGAAATTTTTCGCATGACTGGATGCTCATTTGCCGCAATTGTTAATAAGCTTGAGGAATTTGATGATTTCGTGAAGGCTGGAAAGATTGTTAATGTGTCTGCCCTCAAATCGCAGTTGGATGCTTTGCAAAGCCAAGGTAGTAATGGGAAGAAGCAATTCCAAAAGAAAGAGGGGGAAATCGCTTTTGCCTGGGATCGAAACCCTGTCTCAAAGCCCAGACCTCGACAATACCCTACCTACTCCAACCCTTCCCCTTACTATTCGAACATTCATCCTGTTTATCACACCAATTATCCTCGACCTTGCCCAGGCTATCCTAACCCACCTTTAGCTCCTTTTCAAATTTCTCAACCAAATCCTCACCAAAATCGTCATCGCCCTCCATTCAATCCAAGAATGCCTCCGCCAAACAGACCCGTTTACAACTATCCTCAACTCCCTAAAGCCAACAACCCAGGACGTAACCGCACGTTCACCAATCTCGACAGGCCTTTGGATCAATTATATGACCAATTGAAGGCTGCCGGGAAAATAGGTGTCATTCCCCCTCCAACCTATCCGTATGGCATACCCGTTGGGTATAACCCACAAGTTGTCTGTGCTTATCATTCAGGGGCACCCGGCCATCCGATTGCTGAGTGTAAAGCACTCAAGCATAAAATTCAAGATATGATTGAAGCTGGAGAGATTGTAATTAGAAGAAAAGAGGCACAAGCGCCAAATGTGGATAAGAACCCCCTGCCAGAATACGATAACACCATTGGGGTTATTATGGACCATACGGAATTTAAGGAGCCTGCTAAAAACTCATCAAGTGAGGCTGAAGTGTTTGGAAATGATGCAGAATTTCCCGATATCCCTGAGGGATCAATTTCCAATTGGACAGCCGAATTTCTACCCATTCAGAAGGAGTTTCGGTAAACCTAAAGGGGGTTTGTCATTCATGCGAATTCATGAGGAAAAAACTTTTGCATCTGTAATGAAAACATCTTTACTTTTGACTAAAATTTGCGCATGTAAATATTTTTTTAAGTTTTATTTCATTTGCTTTCAATCAAAGGTTTTATGAAAATGCACAAGTCATTCTTGTCAGGTTATTTTGTTTATTCGTTTGTTTATATTTCGGTCATATTGCTTGTTCATTTGTTTGTTGTATATTTGTTTGCTTATTATTCCAAATTCGTTAATTCTTTCAAATGACCAAAGATAAAATTATTTGACCCTTTGGATATCACTTTTCTGGAATTCAATAATGGCAATCTCTATCTCACTCACGACTTGAGAATTTTGGAACCCAAATTTCAAAGCGAGAGTGATAATGAGAAAGTATTTGATTCTTTTTCAAAAAAAATCTTGAACAAAACGAGGAGAAATTCGAACCAAACCTAGAAGCCATAGCAATTGTTCACATTGGCACTGAGAATAAGGTCAAAAGGACATAAATCAGCATTCGTTTGGACAAAAGCAGAAAAGGAGATGATTAAGAGTTTGACCATGTGTCAAGGTGTACAGATGGTTGGAGGCAGTCTCGTTTGCAGTAGCAGAAATTCAATCTTTGCACACTCTAATGGGAGTTCAGCCAAGAATGCCGTTTGTCATGAAATGTTACAAACACGCCTGGCCTGAGCCTACGACAAGAAGTTTCATCAGCATACATTTTGAGGAAGGCGACAAAGCACTCAAGCGAACTTTGCCAATACAAGACGAAGGCAGAGACAAATTCGCCCAAAATCAGAAAGGGCCGTTCGTTGTCCAAAAGGTATTACCTGGCGGAATACTCATTTTGGCGGAGATGGATGGTCAAACATTCCCTCAACCCATCAAATCAGATATGTGCAAGAAGATTTTCATTTGATCATGCAAATTTTCCTTAGAAATTCATGCAAATGGCGAAATGCAAGTCAGGCCCTCTTCTTTTACATTTAAAGCATTTTATCCCTACTTGTCCCCTTTGAGCCATCAGAATTGACAAATTTTCGTTTGGCAGCCCCTGAGAATTGCCAACCCCACACTGGGGCAAATTCATTTTGAAAAGAGATGATCGGAAAGAAAAGGAAAACCTCACACTGGGGCAAATTCATTTTGAAAAATGATCAGAAAGAAAAAGAGAACCCCACACTGGGGCAAATTTAGTTTTTGAAAAAATGCAAAAGTAAGAAGAATGCAATGAAGAAAATGCAAAGGGAAAAATCCAATCAAACTGGGGCAAAATTTTCCTCAGTTTTGTTCAAAATTTGGAGATGATCTCAAAATGATGCAATCTCAGGTTATTTCACACCTCTCATCAAATTTGCTTTCAAGCCTCAACTTTTCTTGAAAACACCCCACCTGACCTCATTACAAAAGCCCAAAGTCCTGGCTTTCGTCACTTGTTGTATTTCTATTGGAAAGTTTGCTAATCAACTGGCAAGTGATGTCCATAATGCCTTCGCCTAATCTTACAAGGGAAGTGCATTTTGCTGATGCCAGCAATCTTCAACTTACATTTCTGAGTCGATTATGGACGAGCTCTTCCATTGCTTACTTAGGTGAAAGCCCGAAAGGGCACCTTAAAAAAACAAAAAGACAAAAAAATCAAAAAAATCAAAAAAACAAAAAAACAAACGAAACAAAACGAAACAAAAACAAAAAGGGTGGGGGCAACCTTGGTGAAAACCCGAAAGGGCGCCAAGGCAAGTTTTTTGCAACGAGCAAGCACGAGGAGGAACAGCTGGTGACTTGGTTCATTTGGATTTCTTCTCATTTTTGTCATACTTCTGCCAATATTAAATTCCAGAACAAAAATATCCAGAGATTTGAATATGACATCTGTTGGCCAAAACTGTTTTGCTTTGTAAAATATTCTTTTCCAAACACATCTTTTCTCATGTGCTTGTATTCATGGCATTTTTGGATGTGTTTTACATTCTTTGACATATTCATTCCATGCAGAACATAGGAAATCACCTTCCATATATTTTGATTTTTTCATGCATCATTCTTTTACCATTGGATTCGGATGAATGATAAACCCTAAGGTTTGTGCAAGAATATGGGATTCAATCATCTTTTAAAGTGAGTAAAATACAACCAAGCTGCTACATGGATTTGGTGACATGAAAATGCGCACTTTATTGGTCTCCGGAATCGAAAGGTTTCAAAATTACAAATTCAACCAAGGCAGATGCCGCAGCAAAAGTTGGCAAAGGCATCAAAAGACTCATGTTTACACGATTCTCAAGGCAAGCCGGATCGAATGATGGTGGCAAGTCCATTATTTCTTCTTGTCTTGCAGGAACATTGCATTTACAAACACAAACAACCACACTTCTATTAGCACCTGAATCGACGTCAGAAAAGCTCCCCAGTAAGCAAAGACGGAGTGATAATTTGGCAAAGATTGGGTCATAAGGAACAACATCAGCTATCGTTCTAGCCATAGAGATCCAAATCTCCCTCTTGGAACAAAAGTTTGAATTACTCTCAGGTAAGAACTCAATTCATTGTTTAAAAATCCCGTGGGTCTATCCCAATTTTAAATTTCTGTCCGGGTCTATCCCGTGGGTCTATCCCAATTTTAAATTTCTGTCCGGGTCTATCCCGTGGGTCTATCCCAAATTTACATTTCTGTCCGGGTCTATCCCGTGGGTCTATCCCAATTTTAAATTTCTGTCCGGGTCTATCCCGTGGGTCTATCCCAAATTTACATTTCTGTCCGGGTCTACTATCCCAAATTTAAATTTCTGCCCGGGTCTATCCCGTGGGTCTATCCCAATTTAAATTTCTCGGGTCTATCCCGGGTCTATCCAATTTTAAATCCTATCCCTATTTTTAAATTTCTGTCCGGGTCTATCCCGTGGGTCTATCCCAAATTTACATTTCTGTCCGGGTCTATCCCGTGGGTCTATCCCAATTTTAAATTTCTGTCCGGGTCTATCCCGTGGGTCTATCCCAAATTTAAATTTCTGCCCGGGTCTATCCCGTGGGTCTATCCCAGTTTTAAATTTCTGTCCGGGTCTATCCCGTGGGTCTATCCCAATCCCGTTTACAATTCTGTTCGGGCCAGTCCCATGTCTGAAATTCCTTGTTAGGTCAGTCCTCCGAAAAGGGGCAACCGAATAACACAGGTAAGTATTTGGTGTCTACTTCTTTGTCTCAAGTTTTTTCAAAACTCAGACAAAGAGGGGCAAACTGTAGACACCAAATTTTTGGTGTTTTATTATTTATTTATTTATTTACTATTCGTTTTTATTTGTTCTATTTTTTATTTGTATTTACTTTTAGTTTTAGTTATTTTATCCATTTTTAGCTAGAATTTCTCAAAGGGAAAAGAAAAGTGTTCAAAAAAATATGTTTTAGTTGTTTAGGATTTAGTTTCATTATTTAAAGGAAAAAGGAAAAATGGAAAATGAAAAGATGATGAATTGGAATTTGCACTTTCTTGTTTCTAGTTTATTTTTCATCCAATGTTAATTAAATTGTTTTTGTTATTTATTTTTACTATTATCAATTTTAATTACTTTAAAAAAAAAAAAAAAAAAAAATGAATACGCGATGGTAAGCTGCGTTTTTACGCAGCTTGCAAGTAAGGGCTCGGGCAGCCCTTGGCTGCAATTTTAGAGGAGACAATGGGAGTTTTAGGGTTGGGGTGGCCCCATATAAATAGAAGATGCAGCAGCAGCCGCAATAGGGGAGAGGGCATCGAGCAAAAGAAGAAAAAAAGAAAAAACAAAGGAGGAGTTTTTCGGTGAGCAAGGGGGAGAGAGCATCGAGAGGCAAACAGAAAAACTGAGCGAGGGAGAGGGTAGTTGACGGCCGGGGAAGAGGGAAAAAACAGCTAGGGTAGCCGGAAAAAGAGTGAACCAGAAAACTAAAAAAGTGAGGGAAAGTTTTGGAGAGAATGGACGGCTGTAGAACGAACGAAACCAGCGAGAGAAAGGAGTGGTTTTAGGAGTGGAGGATTGAGTGAAAAGCTGAGTAAAAAGGCTGAGGGAGAGTTTGGGAAGCAAAAGAGACCAAGGAGGGAGGTAAAGAGGGCTTCGGGTCAAGCCAAAAGAAGGAGAGGAGCTGCGGGAATCTTAGTTTAGCCTCTACCGAAACATACTAGCTGCCAACCCCGGCCGAAGCAGAATCGTAAGATTTCTTAGCTTTGCTTATAGATAGTTTCTGTGAGAATCGTGGGTTGTTTGTTGTCCCCAATGGTTATGTGTTGATTGTTTAAGCTATCTTGTTCGGCAATGAAAATGCAAGTATGACGGAAAGATTTGCAGTAGCCCTTTTCGTTATCATTAGCTTAGAGCTGTTGCCTTTTTGTTGATTATTTTGTATGGCAAGTTTGATTAGGTTTCCAAAGTTGTTTGGTGTCGTTAATTTCATTCTCAAAGCTATGATTTAGTAGTAAAGATGTGGACTTTAAAGAAAAAATAGCATTTCCTTGGCTGATTCGTTCAATTTTGCGTCTGAAGTCGCATGTCAGATGGTTGTGAAAGCTCCCAGTTTGTCCGTATTTTCTGTTCTGATGTTCATGTTAAAGCTGCAATATTTTACGTTGCAAAGTTTGAAAATTGTTTTGGGGGATTTTTGCTAACTGGCTTTAAATGAGGTTTGATTATTTTGCGCACAAAAACTGCTGCAGCAAGATGCGAAGTTCTCGGTTGATGCAGCAGCCTGGGCAAACTTTGTCCTTTTGATTGTTCGAATGTTGGCTTGTTTGAAGTTTGTGATTTCTTTCATACTTGGCTAGTATTTACACATCAGCCTTCATGCTTGCAAAATGTTCTGATGTTTGTCTACCTGTTTTGGCAATTTAATCTACATGAGCTTGTTGCTGCAAAATCCTGCAACAAAACAAAAGAAGCTGCATTTTTCTGTTCTGTTTTGCTGCTCCGTGGTTGCTCCCCAAGTCCTTACACCTAGTTGCATGTTTAATCTGTATTAAGGGCAAGGAATGGAATGATTTAGGGTCAGTTTTGCATGTTTGGGGCTGAAAGGTTTAAATTGTATTGAATACTTGCTGATAGGCCATGTCAAAAATGAATTGCAGGTTGCTAAATCATCTCTTCATATGAACATCTTGCCCAGAATTTTGCATCAGTGTGTCTTTTGCTGTTTGAATTTCCTTCCCATGTCTTGCTTGTAGGGATGTCAAACCAATGTCTTGATTGTTTATTTTCAAAGTTTGAATGTTAGATCAAAGAAACTTTGGTTATGATACATGCCTGAATCTGGAATCTGGTCTTGGAAGTAGAAGCTAGGGAAATTACGGCAGCTGCATTCTTCAAATGTTTTGCCCATTTATTAGAACTTTGCATGAGTTTTTTTTCTAAGCTTTCACTTTGTTTGGATGAGGTTTATGGTGGAGCTTGCTGATTAGCTTAAGGTTGTGAATTTGGAGTTGAAATATGTTCTTGAAAAACAAGTTATGTGTTTGAGTGTGGTTTCGGTTGATAAAGCATGACAGAAAATTTTGCAGAAAAATGTTTCCTACGTGAGTTGCATGCTATTGCATGGAAATGTTCAAAAATTACACTTTGGCCCCCCAAGTCTCCCCTTGTCCTACTATGGCCCAATTAATTGAATGATTTCCTCAATTTGGTCCTTGGCAATTTTAATTCTACAATTTCATTGCTTGTTTGTTTCAATTAACTACCATGCTTTGTCAACCGCACTTAATTCACAACTTTGGGGGCTTTATGACCAAGTGAGCTTGTGTTTGCCTATCTTCTTTAATTTTCCCAAATAAATTGGTACCTTGACATTTTTATTATTTTGGAGGGTAAATTGGTAATTCCACTTCATTGGGCCCCAATTTCAAGGGAGGTACACTCTATCCCTCACTTGCACTTCATTTGACCCTATGTGCTCCTACGTGTTATGTGAATATGCCTGTCTACTTCGCTTTCCTTACCTCCTTGCATGCATTTACTTACTTTTACTTTCATTTAAGTTTTATGGGGTATGTGTACACCTCTTGGCTTGTAATAGATAGGGCTCGAAGAGCATTTGGTCCATTTTCCCTTCCCCTTTATGCTTTTATGGGGTATGTGTACACCTCTTGGCTTGTAATAGATAGGGCTCGTAGAGCATCTGGTCCATTTCCCCTTCCCCTTGGTTGCTTGTTTTGTTGCTACATGTTTAATTGCTTTATTAGGCTCTGGCATTTAGTCGAGCATGCTAAGTGCTATGTGCTATGTGTTTACGAGTATTTTGGCATGTCTACTTGCTTTCATAGCCATGAATGAATGGAATGGATGAATGTACGTTTCCGCTAGTCCAACGCTAGTCGGAATTCATAGAATGGGCTAGTCCAACGCTAGACCCTTTGAGATTTCCCCTCATTAGCATATCATTTGCTTGTTCACCACATATCATGCATTTTTTAGTTTTATCATTTGGCATGTTCCTCGAACCCATTTTCCCCTCATTTTAGGATTTTTGCATCTCATGCTAGTTAGGGTACATTTGCCTGAAGAGTCCCCTTAAATATGGGATATAGACGAGTGTGGCTTTTTCTAAGCCTTAGCACGTTTGTATCCTCTCTATAAAAGGGCAAATTGAGTCACAATTTAGGTCTCCCCGTACCCAATATGCATGAATTCCCTAGGCTCATGCATTCTCAATCCACTTTATCATCACACTTTCACTTTTGCCTCATTTGCACACATGCACCTTTTTATCACTTTCACTTGCACACGAACACTTTTATCTTCACTTGCACACGAACATTTTATCTTCACTCGCACACGAGTACTTTCATCTACATTTGCACACCTTCACTCTTATCTTATTACTTTTATCGTTCTTCTCACTTCACAAACTCACACTTTCACATGGCATGCATTCCAATCATTTTTCACGTCATTTAGGTTTAAGTGTGACCTCTCCAAAAGGATCATTATTGGGCCTCACAATTAATGTGATTGGCACCACTCAACCTTTGGAGAGAAATTTCCCCCAATCCCCCTAGGTCTAGGTTTTTGCATTCATATAGACATATCCAACACGCGATACATACCTTGGGTAGAAAAATTAGGAAAAATTGGTTTAAGTCACGCAACTAGCCTTGGCTAGGTCGAAGGGGTGCCTTGGATTTTTATCCTTGCCTTCCCCTTCGTCAAATGTGACCCCCGAACCCTCTTTTGGTTACGTAGACCCAAAAAGTTCTTTAAAAGGGTTTATTTACTTTTTTCATTCAAAAACAAAAAAAAATCATTTTTGGGTGACTTGGTACACCCTAACTCGATACCAAGTGGCGACTCCATTTTCATTAAAAAAACCCTTTTTGAACTTCACTTGGCCAAATCGTCGCATTCTTAAGTCCCATGGCCTTTTACTTTTCATTTCGCACACGTTCACATCACACATTCACTACCATTCAAAAAGTGGGGCGCGACACCCATGGAATTGGGCCTATCTAGTCCTTCGCCCACGGCCTCGACCACTTCTTAGTCCTTCCATTATTCTAGACGTGCCTAGTGCAAGAAATAAATCAATTATGTAAAAAAAGTCGAAAGCAAAAACCAATCAAGAAAATATTGGAAATAACAATAATTTACATTCATTAACATGTCAAGATCCATACAATTAGCAAGTCATGGGGGAAATCACAAAAATATAACACATAGGTGCCACAAGAGTACTTTCAGTCATATAAGACTAAAGCCGGATCAAGTGCCTCAAAAGTAGGCCACATAATCATGCAAAATATAATGACCTCATCACTCGCATCACCCCAGCTAATCCTAACTGTACCAGTCAAAAGGGTCAAAAGGTCAATCAGTCTAGATCTAGTCCACAGTAGGACTACCAGGAGGAATCTTCTCCTCCGGATCCTCCTCTAAGTCCTCCCCCTGAACCGGGCTCTGGACAAGATCCGACACCCCCTCAATCATCTCAGTGGCATCAACTAAGATCCTGAAAGCCTGATCACGGACCTTCTCTCCTAATCTAGTGAGTCGAGCCCTAGTCCTCTGGAGCTTCTCACGAGTGACCGCAGCAGTAGCCACCTCACCCTCTATAACCACCTCGAGCTCAGCGATCCTATCATCCTGAGCACGTACCATCTGTCTAAACTCGTTCACCTCCGCCTGTAAGTCTAAGTTGGCATTCACCAACTGACGACGCTCGTCGTCCAGAGCTAGTACTAGGTAGTTCGGGTAGGCAAATGTCACCCTACACGAACACCGAGGATACCTATCATAGGGCGAGTAGCGCACTCGATCCCCTCCACCAAGAGCTCGGTAGTAAATAGGCCTAGGAGGCTCTACATGACCATTAGCATGGCTATTCCCATTAGCTGCCGGAGTCCCATTTCCTTTTTTCATCCCTGCAAAACAATTATACTTTTCGAGTTAGAAACTTAATCACTAGCTCGCTCGGATGTCACTTAATGCATAACCAACTTGGTCACTAGCTTGCCCCAAGCATCACTCAAGGTACGACTAAGTCGTCCGGTCTTAGGTCTTAAGGGTAGAGTATCCAGTATGTCTCCCATATAGATCTCTAACCTAGTGCTCTGATACCAACTGTGACGCCCCCACTTCTCCCTAAGGCGAACCAAAGGGTATCCGCGGAACGCCTGCCCAACTCTCGTCAGGACGCAAGACAAAACCCGTTCAAGCTTAATGAAATACCAGCCACCACGATTGTGTAAGTAAGAAAGTGCGAAAAACTTTCAACTTAACAATATAGAACAATTATCCAAATCCTTACATCGGATCCAACAGTTACATCAAATCCCCAAAATATGCAATAATCCAGAGTCTAGCCAAGTACATTGAAAACTCTAATACAAAAGTTCATTAAAAAGGGATTTCTCCGAGATTCACTTCCGATCCTTTCCTGTTAAGGAAAACAAAACTACAGGGTGAGCAACACGCCCGTGAGGCCAAGAACACACATGCAGGCACGTAGTTCAAGTAACAATCTCAATTTAACAAGTAGAGCAATAATATTGCAATAAATAATAATTAGAGCGAGAAAAGTAAACAGAAACAATTCAAGGATATTGTAACTCTCAGGAGCTAATTTTCACTTGCTTTGTAAATTTCATTCGTATATCTTCCCGTGATGACTCTCCGTCAACCGGGTCGATATTTCCAATCCGTAGAACTCCACTTACTTCTCATGTCCGTCCACCTTACAAACCCCCACCGGGCCCGAACGATGATAAAGGCGCTACTGCACGAGTAGGCCAAGCAAGATCTCTTCAATAGATCAAACTTATCATGTTATTCTTATGGCTCACCGAGATTCCCGACCAAACCCATGCCGGCTCGAGTTCTAAGGTCTGTCTATGAGTTTGGGCGTCCCCCATGTACATTTGAGAGTCAAGGAGATTCACTCCAACGACGTATGCAGCCATAGCATACAATTTCATTTCATTCAAGCATTTAATCATTTCATTCCATTCCATCAAGTCATTAATAATTCATTCATTTCATGTCAATCGTGAGTCATTCTTTTTAAATAAGAACGAGTGCGGTAAAGTACACACTCGTCTCCATTTTCAAAATCTCCAATCAATTATAGCAATTAAGCATGTATCAAGTATTCATACACTTGACACTCACCAAGTAAACAAGGAAGAAATGTCACTTGAAGTTCAGACGTTCACCGTGGGATCCTCTTGAAGGTCCTCGTGCGAGCCTGAGCAATTAATAGTGAACTATCATGTATAAACTATAATTATCACGAATGATTGTACACTTGTACAATCTAAGAAAATTTCACGAAAGCGAGCCTAAATTACTCGCGAATCAAGGCTCAAAAGTTGGATTTTTAAAGCATAAGAGAAATCGAGTTTTCATCTTTGAAATCAAGTATAAAACGTTCAAGTGATATCGAGGGGAAAAGGAGAATTCGAAAACCTCCATTTCCTTAAGTTTCGAAAATTTCAGTTTTGATACGAGATCTTTGAAAAATCGTATCTCACTTATTACAAGTCCAAAATTGGAAAACTTAGTACCGTTGGAAACTCCTTCCAAAGTACTAAAAGTTCCTAGAATATACTTTCCCATGATTCCCAACGGAAGGCATTCAAAAAAATTGGCTCAAAGTTACTGTTTTAGGCTTGCGAGACAGTTTTGAGGTTGGTTTTTTGCCAAATTTGGAAATTTGGTAAAATTCATAGAATTTGAACTAGACTCTCAGATTTGAAATTCAATTAGAGTTGCAATCAAAGTTTAAAACAAAACAATCAGAACAAGAATCGGAGTTTTGAGCACCAAGATATAGTGGCTCAAAGTTGATGAAAATTGAGACGGTTCGGCAAATTTTCAGGTTCAAGTTACAAACTTTGGGACTTTGTTTGAGCATCGAAATGAACTCAGAATTGCACCAAATTTGGTAGTATTATACTACCATATGAGGTTTATTCCTCTATCAATTTTCATAAAAAAATATGCACAGAAAGTTGGTTAACCAGATCATCAAAGTTTCCAAATTTCCAAGGCAAATCTGCCTTGTACATGAGTTTTCCGTTTTCAAAACGTTTGGCCAACAAAAATGTTTCAAACATGGTCCCTTTGTGTAGGTAATTTCTAAGAAACATCCAAGATGCATTTGGTAGGTGATTAACACCAAGAATTTCGAAACAACAAGTCCCAATCAAGATTTAGACATTTACTAGCCAAAAGAGGGTTTCAAATCATTGGGTCAGTTTCGGATTTCGGTCACAACTCACTCAATTCAATTTGGAATTGAGAGTGGTTAGTGGCGTTGAAAACTAAATTCATAAAGCTACAATTTCTTAGAAGAAATCTTTTCCAAAATCTGTCCACAGCTAGCTCATATTTAAGCATCAATTCGCTGCTCAAAACAAAGCTCCCAGTGTAGACGTGAAACAGGACAGTCATGTTCAAATGATTGGTATGGACTCCTCCGGTGGAATCATAATATGTATTTTATACCGTTGGAAATCTGGGAATGTCTAGTTTCCATTGCCACAAATGGTACTCGATTTCGACATCGAAGCAAAAAGTTATAGCTGTTTGAAAAACACTGCCAGAGCAGTTACGGGAAAAATTCCAGTTTTGCTAGACTTCCGAAATCACAACATTTGGCCAGCCAAATCACGACATTTTTTGATGAAACTTCATACACAACCTATATTACACATATACATCAAAAACAAGACATTAGAACCACCAAAAAATGCACTAAAGGTCACAGGAATGACAGGGGCAGAAATGAAAAAATTTCCCTCTTCACATCCTTTGAATTTCCACCAGCAACACAACATTATTCCACTAGATTAAGCACTAAACCAACATTAATAACATCATAACTCATCAAATCAGTCCATCCAACCATAGTGGGAGTTCATAGAGCCCACACATCAACTTTCCAACATAAATAAAGCTACCCACATCCATGCATGAGCTTATATGTGCAATAGAACTTCCATAAATCAAGATTTTCAAGGTTGATCATCACTTACTTTTGTTGGTGACTTCAAGAAAAAATTTAGGTCCAAAGATGCTCAAGAAAAGCTGTGGAAATGAAGCTCTTTTGGTAGCTTAAGATGATCACCAAGTACTTAGCAAAGTGTGGTTAAATTTTGGTGTGATTTGGTGGAGATTTGATGAAGAAATGAAGAAGAAATTGGAAGAGCTTTGGGGTTGTTTTTCTTCTCCATTGGCCCGCTGGAATGGAGTGAAAAAGAGAGAGAGTTTTGATCAAAATGAAGCTTCCAAGAGAAGTTTTAATGTGTGGTCAAAATTGAGCAAAGTCAACTCTCCCTCGCGCGCGCACGCGCACGCGCGTGTTTTGTGCTCGATTCCTCTCGAGTTTGTTTCACTAGTGCACTAAACCTCTAATGCACTTGTATTCATACTATTATTATTCACTCTTAATGGTCTAGAAATAATAGTCTTAAATCCCTCAATTAATCGCGTGTGTAAAAACGCGTACTTCCGACTTGTGCGCGATAAAGTGAAAATCTCAAGAAATTCTGATAACGATAGTATAACTAACTAACACTTGAACACTTAAACATAAAAATACCTATTTTAAGGCTAATGTACAAGTCTCCAATTTTCCAAGGTTATTGTATACTCGAATCGATTATTGACTCCAAACGCACATTCACTATTTTCACTTAACGAGCTTTCAAAAATTAAATTTTGAAACAAGTAACTTTAAAAATATAACTAAGCTATAGATCCCTATAATTAGGTCTAAAAAGGTTAGAAACTAATATTTGGGGCAATTGGCCAAATAAATAATTAAATGAGCTAGAATTAGGAGTTTAAAATGGATAAATTTTGTGAGTCTTCACAACTCCACTCTACAAAAGAAGAGACCCAAGGTTTGTTACCTAATCGACTAGGCCCTTGGCGGCTCGACTCGAGTAAATACCCACAGGGTTTTTGGAATTCCAGAGAGTGTGCACATCATACACAAGTATATCAAGTCAATTGTAACAAATAAACAAGTATATATCACATTAGGGCAAGTGCGATAAAGTACACCCTTGCCCGACCAAACCAAGCAAATATTATCCGATAAAGTTCAATCATATATTTGGAAGCACTCACCAAAGACTTAGTGCTTGTCAAAATCATGCTCAGGTACAAATCCTTGGTTGGAGTCCAAATCTGTGATAAAATATCATTTAAGAGTTTAAAATCCACTAGGGTTCGAAACATAGGAGTTTCGCTTCAAGAAAATCAAGTAAATGAAACTTGTTTAAGTAGTAGTCATATGGCTTGGCAAACTCTAGAAAATTCATGCTCGCTCTTTTAGTTTCGATAAAGAAGTGATTTATACTTTGGAAGTCGCACTTGGTATGAAAATCGAGAAAATCATATTTTTAAGGGTCGTTACTTTTACTTTTTAAAGGGTACGAGTTTCGTCAAAAATTTTCAACTTATGTACCTCTTACTAAAGAAAACTCAAATATCATAAACAATCAAAGTTTGCTTCAACCTCGAGTCGTCGCTCAAGTCTCGAGTTCACTCGCCTAACCCTCGAGCGAAAATGCGGGCAGCATGCCGTTTGTATTTATCCATTTTTCCATCCAAGTATAACTTGGATTCACAAGCCAACAAACCTCCAATCCAACCACAAGTGATAACCAACCACATACATCTATTCAAAGCCTCAAAACCAACCAAACAAACCAAATAATAACTTATCACCATGGACCAAAGCTGGAAACCAGTTTAGAGAAGAAATTATAAGTGGCAGATTTGTCATCCTTCGGGGTTTTGGTCATAACTGTAGCTAGGTATATCGGATTGAGGTAAATTTGATGGCGTTTCGAAGCGAAGACATAGATCTACATTTCCTATGAGACATAGACACCCAGTTCTCGCATTTTCAGGGTAAAAAATGGACGATCAGAAGCACATGAAAAACAGGTCAGGAAAATTAGAGGTTTTGCGCAGTCAGGAGTGCTCTGGACAAATCATGAGCTAAAATGATCCAATTGATCTGAAATTTTGTAGGTTGAAATTTAAATCAAATCACTATAACTTTCATGTTTTGTCCAAAAGCTGATTCAGTCTAAAACATGGAGAAATTTGCAGCCCAAGTTGAGTCCAGAAATAGGGCAGAACTGAAATTCACCACCAAATGCTGGAATTTTGGTCTTAAGGTGAAGCTAGGAATTAAGCTAAGTCTCACTTTATTTTTCTCTCGGTCGTTTACTCCAAAGAAGCTGGTCACTCACGGCTCATGGCAGAAAAGCAAATGGAATCAAGATATTGTGGTGAGTGGTAGTTGTTATAGTGGAGAAGGGAACCAGCTGGAATGGAAATGTTTGTATGTGGAGCTTGTTCTAGGACGTTCCATGGTTGCATGATGAATTTGAAATTGAGGAAGGCTATTTCGGTCTTTTAACAACTTGTTCGGACTTCCATTTAAGCTCTCATTAATAAACTAACTTCAAGATTTCACCCTAAATGAAATTTGATAGCTTACTAATATACTAGTCTCGAAAGAAAATTAAACTATCGAGATTCACGTCCTAAGCGTAATTATAAAAAGTTTTGACTCAAAACGACTTCGTCTTAATTCTAGTTTCCCCTTAACACCTAACGCTAATAACACTTAAAATTAGCTATTGAAATTCAAGGAATTAATATTACAGAAATAACATAACCTACATCAAGAAATATTAATTTAACTTGGCAAAATTCAAATAATCCAATATTTTGCACAATTAACTTATTTGCAACTCTAAACTTATTATTATTTTTATATATATTGTGACGACCCCACTTCTCCCAAGGGCGAACCCAAGGGTATCGGCGGGCCGCCTGCCCGGCTCTCGCCGGGACTCAGTCGTTCACTAAAGTCCTCAAATAGATTGCAAGAATAAACCTCAAATATTACAATATAAATCTCCAATATACATCAAATTCTCCAAAAATTACATATCAAAAGCGAAGCGGAAATAATTCACAACTATACATAAAATGATTCCAAATCCAAATTGTACAACATAAAGGCCATCCATTCACGTGAATAGGCACAACAAGTCCTGCCTTTGCCTTGAGCCCTGTGGAGGGGAATAAAATAGTTTTGGGGTGAGCTAGAAGCTCAGCGAGTAACCAGCAAAATCATTAAGCAAATATATTTCACAATGTTGCATTTCGATGTTTTCGATGATGTCATGATTCAGAGATCAAATGTCCGTTTAGTGCTCTCGTGAGCCGGTGAAATCATAGCACTTGAACACCCAACGCTCAAATAGATCATAACACACGAACAGAGAGAGGGAGCCCCTTTTTGAGCTCCAGATAACATGAACATGAACCACAAACAGAGTGGAGACGTTGGTGTCCAGCACAAGACTTTCCCAGAACTCATTGAAGCCAAAATCATATCATGAATTCACATGCAAGCACGCATGAGATGCAATCGAATAAATAATGCAAGAAACATTTCACAAGTACTTTGGAAATAGTTTAGGGTCACTCACCTCCACGGCTCACAATCCTCGTCCAATATAGCCAATTCCATCATTCAAGTCCAAGCCTTTCACATGAAACTTAAGGTAACCAACGCTATTAAAAATCGGACAGCATTTCCCCATAAATTCATCCTTTCCATCCTACAATCAAACCCAATCACATAGCAATTAACCACAATTGCTCAAAACCAGAAAACAGTTTTGACGTCCTTTTGCGGTAATGGTGCCAAAAGCACTACGATGGTCGGATGAAGGTACAAGAACCACCGTTTCGAAGCTAAGAACCAGGGCTACAACAATGTAGAAGGCCACACAGTCCAAATCCCAGCACAACTAAGTCATATATGCCAAATACCAAACCAGAATCGAAATTGCAGGTTCCCATATCACACAAAACTGTAATCAGTCCAAGTCAGTCTATACAGGTCCAAATGCATTGATTCCAAAGGCATATGAAAGCTAAGACATCAAGCTACATTTCATCAGAAGACACAACAACAAAATCCAAACCAATTCCAGTCAAAACAGACAATTACTATCGCAGTTCGGACATTCTGTTCACCAAAAACAGCAACAGTAAAAACGGCATAACTCACTCTATACTACGCCAAATGCCCTGAAATGTTGCAGGCACTTCAACCTCATCAATACCTACAACTTTCATGTTTTGAGAAAAGTCCAATTCGGCCTCTATCTATGACCTAAAATTTCGGACAGAATGTTCAACCAAGAACCCTAATTTTCCAGAAATTCTTCCAAATCCAAAATTGATTGCAATTATCAACTATTCACACCTACTAGTGTCACTATAGGCCATTGCCAATCATCAAACAACCACACCATCATAATCCAATTAAACCAGAAAAATCATCAATGAAATAAAAACTTCACCAAATCACTTCAAACCAAGATAAAAACCAGAAATTTCAGCACTTTAATCACTAATAAGCATAACCTAAGCTTCATAAGGTATAGGAGGGTAGTCAAGCACCACTTACCAAGAAAACAAGAGAGAGGAAGTTGTGGAACACCTTAGCTCTTCCAAAAACTTCACCAAACCAACCACTAACACCAACTAGAGAGATTTTATGGAGTAGAAACAAATTTCAGCACTTGGGTTGGATGATTTCAGCTAGATGTTAGCTAAAATGGTGAAGAGCTCTCTTCCTTTCTTCCTTAAGGTTGGTCGGCCAAAGAAGAGAAAGAAATGGTGATTTTTGTGGCAAATTTGAGATATTTAATCAACAATTAGTAAGAAAGGTCAAAAGTCAAACAAGTCAAATAAGTGGCAACCTCTCTTAAAGTGACACATGTCACTTCATTAATGCAACTCTATCCTTTTGTCTCTCCAATAAAAATATCTTAACACTTTGTAAAATAATATCACTTAATACAAAATTCCAACAAGTGGTTAAAAATATAATGCATTTACCGCACTAGCGGGTCCCACGTCCAAAATACGCTTTTAATTTCTCAAAAACTAACCGATACTAGAAAAATCATTTGAAAACTATATTTGCTCATAAACTTGATCTGGGGAATTTTTCTAATCAAGAAAATGTAGAAAAGGCAGGCGTTTAAAAACAAAAATAAACCCTAGAAAATTAGAAAATTTCCGGGTTCTCAAACTCATTTTTTTTCGGGGCGTCACATATATACTTATCTAAAAACCAACAATAATCAAATTTATTCAAAGTCTAAAATGTACAAACCACAAGTACAAATATATATATAAGTATATATTTATTTACTATTATTATTATTTTTTTCAAGGTTCTCACAGTTTGTAAGTATTTGTGAGTGATAGATAATTGTTATTTCTTCAGGCACTCAAGAGGATCTTGAGGAGAATCTCGGAGCTAACCACTAAAGATCTTATTTTGCACTTACTCATTAATTTTGAATTGGTGAGTGTCAAGTGCATGAATAATTGCCAATTATGTGAATTGCTTCTTATTAATTAAGTGATTTACAATTGTCGAGTCGAGCGTGTACCTTATCGCACTCATTCTCTTTTAATTGATTATATAATTGAATTGCTCATAATTGAATGTATAATTGTGGTTGTGTGAGAACCCGTAACTTTTCCATTTTCTAGGTTTTGTTATCTTTCATGGCTTGTTTTCTGTATTATCGTGATTAGGAAAAATTCTAGATACTTTTAAGGAGCAGATATAGTTTTTAGATGATTTTTCTAGTATCGAATAGGTTTTGAGAAATTAAGAGCGTATACCGGACGTGGGACCCACTAGTGTGAAAAGTTCGGAAAAATTCGGCCAACTAGGTTAAGTTTTGGATACTGGAATTAATTTACCTGGTGTTAAGAGATAAGTAGAGGTTGCAATTTGGATTGGTGTGAGAGGAAACAAAGTGATAGACTTGCATTAATGGAGGTGACAAGTGTCACCATTGGATTGGTCCTTAAGTAAGACTACTATTCCTTTTCTTACCATTGACCAAATAAATAAAAAAAATAACCAAAAAATTCACCATTTTCTCTTCATCTTGGCTGAGCTCCTTGAGCAACAAAAGAAAGAAAACTCTTCAAGATTTTGGCTTCAATCTTGCTTCAATCAACTTACTCAACCATCCAACCTTGATTTTGCTCCATAAAACCACTTAAGGGAGTGATAGTGAAGTGTTGTGTGGAGTTATTTGGAAAGCTAAGAGGACTTGTTGCTCTCTCTCTCTCTTGTTTCTAAGGTGAGTTGTGAAGAACCACTCTCCTCCCTTTATTGATGCTTAAATCATGCTTAGTGGTAGTATGAGATGCAATATTATGGATTATTTCTTGATTTGTGGTTGAATTGATGAAGTTTTATAATTTTTGGGGATTTTTCTGTTTTAATACGAACATGATTGTGTGGCTATACATGATTATTGGAAATGATGTTTAAGGACTCTATGAGGTGGAAAAAGTGGTTAATTGCAAACAATTTCTGTTCTGGAAGAAATCTTGGAAAGTTAGGGTTTATGATGATAACATTCTGCCCGGTTTTGTAGCTCCTAGTTATAAGCCGAATTGGCCTTGGTTTAAAACATGAAAGTTGTATGGAATGATATTTTAGAGGTGCCTACAAAATTTCAGGTCAATCGGAGTAGTGTAACTTGAGAAAAGTCGAAATTACCCTTGCTGTTCTGGTTTTACCCGAATTGGAGAATTGCTTCTGTAATTGGTTATTTTGGTTAGGAATGCTTCCGAATTGGTTGTTGAGGCCTTCTGATGAAATGTAGCCTTGTTTCTTAGCTTTCAGTTGGTTTTGGAATTTCTGGACTTGGACTTGGATAGCCTGATTTATGATGTTTCCGCTAGAATGCGTTCTGTGAATCTGTTTTTGTGATTCTGGTGTAGTATCTTGCATTTTTGACCTAGTTAAACTTGAAACTGGGTGAGTGACCTTCTGAAATATTGTAGTCCTATCTCTTAGCTTCGAAACGGTGGGTCTTGCACCTTCATCCGATAATCGTAGTGCCATTGGTACCAAAACCGCAAAATGATGTCAAAAAACAGTTTTTTTCGGGTTAACGCTTAACTCTAATTCCAGATTTTTCTGGTTTCCTCTAATGCCTATGTATGCTTATGGAACCCTATTTTGGTAGTATTTGGCATTGGTTTATGATTTGTAATCGAGTCTTATTGTGTTTATTTGAATAGTTTAGGGCTTGACTTTCATATCCGGTCATTTCCTAGCTAAATTTTGTACTTGAATGCCATTAAGCCTAGTGAACTGCTTTTGGGAATGAAATTATTCTTGTACGAGATGTTGGGACTGATTTGAGGAAATAATGAAGCCATGATGGCTGGAAAATAGGTAAACACAAGGGATATGCTGCCGAAATTTTACTTGAAGGCTAGTTGGATTTACGTGTGATTTGAGCGAAGGTCTTCATGTTACCTTTTCGTTTCCAAAAAAAAAATCATGTTTTGCACCCTTGCTTTAGTAATTATTTGGCGAGGCATACGACTGGTAGTCGAGCCTCACATGTGCATTCTATATACTCGATTTTTGAAAGTGGAACCTTCAATTGTTTTCCTTGGATTATTTTAGGGTTTCTTGGTGATTAAAGCTCTCTTTTGGGAGGTATCTGTACTGACCCCGGTGAGTGTTCCACTACCTGCTACCCGTTATGTGAAATATCTGAATATCTGAAATACTTGATTTATGACTGTTGGAGCCAAATACTGTTTTGATAAAAGGGAGGCGAGGGTGTACTTTATCACACTCGTTCTCTTGTCTGTTCATATGCCAATTTTGAACGCGTATCTGAATCTACTATCTGTATCTGTATCTGTTATCTGTAGCTGGATCTGTATCTGTTCTAACGTCGTTTGGAAGCTTGTATCCAACGACCTTTCTGGGACCTCTGAGCTCAACACCTATGGCCAGTTACTCGAGTCGGGCCGGCAAGGGCCTGGTCGATTAGATAACGAACCACGGTAGTCTGTTTTGGGATCTTTGGGTATTGAGACCCTTGATTCCGGTATACTCGAGTATTACCAATTCTGATCTGTTTGGATTTCGGGCCTGGTGGGGGTGTGTGAGGTGGAAGGAGTCGAAGAAAGTGGAGTCTACGGTATTGGTTACTTTTGTAACGTTGACGGAGTGTCAACTGTTATTTCTATCAAGTTTCGGTGAAGCGAATGGGAATTTGGCTCCTGAGAGCCACCCGTATTGTGAGAACCCGTAACTTTTCCATTTTCTAGGTTTTATTATCTTTCTAGGTTTTCTTATCTTCAATGGTTTGTTTTCTGCACTTTCTGTATCCGGAAATTTTTCTAGATAATTTTATGGGTAAATATAGTTTTTAGATGATTTTTCTAGTATCAAATAGGTTTTGAGAAATTAAGAGCGTATACCGGATGTGGGACCCACTAGTGCGAAAAGTTCGGAAAAATTCGGCCAACTAGGTTAAGTTTTGGATACTGGAATTAAATTACCGGGTGTTATGAGATATTTAGAGGTTGCCAAGTGGATAGGTGTGAGAGAGACAAAAAGTTAGGCAAACAATTAATGAAAGTGACATGTGTCACTTGGAGATTTATTCCTACTTTTGACTTACTATTCATCTTTTTACCATTTTACTAAATAAAACCAAAAATTGACCAAAAACTCTCCAAATTTCAAAGCTTCTTGGCCGAACCTCTTCCTACAAGAAAAGAAAGAAAAGCTTCCAAGTTTCTTGCTCCAATCTTGCCCAATCTCACAAACTAACCATTTAATCTTGCAATTTCTCCATAAAACCTCTTCAATTAGTGTTTGTGAGTTGTTGTGTGAAGTTATTTGGAAAGTTAAGGTGACCAATTGCTCTCTCTCTCTTGTTTTTAAGGTGAGTTGTGAAGAACCACCCTCCTCCCTTAATTGATGCTTAAATCATGCTTAGTGGTAGTATGAGATGCAATATTATGGATTATTTCTTGATTTGTGGTTGAAGTGATGAAGTTTTATTATTTTTGGGGATTTTTCTGTTTTAATATAAGCATGATTGTGTGGCTATCTATGATGATTGGAAATGGTATATAATGACTCTAGGAGGTGGAAAAAGTGATTAATTGCAACCAATTTCTGGTTTGGAAGAAATTTCAGAAAATTAGGGTTCTAGTGGGAGCATTCTGCCCGAATTTTTAGCTCCTAGTTAGAGGCAGAATTGGCCTTGGCTTAAAACATGAAAGTTGTATGGAATGACATTTTAGAGGTGCCTACAAAATTTAAGATCAATCAGAGTAGTTTAGAGTGAGAAAAGGCGAAATTACTATTGCTGTTCTGGTTTTACCCGAATGTAAGAATTGCGCCTGTAATTGGTTGTTTTGGCTGGAATTGCTTCCGAATTGGTTGTTGAGGCCTTCTGATGAAATTTAGCCCTGTTTCTTAACTTTCATCCGGTTTTAGAATTTATGGATTTGGACTTGGAGAACCTGAGTTATGATGTTTCCGCTAGAATGCGTTCTGTGAATCTGTTTTTGTGATTCTGGTATGGTATCTTGCATTTTTGACCTGGTTACACTCGAAACTGGGTTGAGTGACCTTTTGTAATGTTGTAGCCCTATCTCTTAGATTCGAAATGGTGGGTCTTGTACCTTCATCCGATAATCGTAGTGCCTTTGGTACCATTACCGCAAAATGAGGACAAAAACTGTTTTTTTCAGGGCTAAAGCTAAATCATTTCCGGAATTTTCTGGTTTCCTCTATTGTTTGTGTATGCTTAGGGAACCCTGTTTTGGTAGTATGTAGAATTGGTTTATGACTTGTAATCGAGTCTTATTGTGTTTATTTGAATAGTTTAGGGCTTGACTTTCATATCCGGTCATTTCCTAACTAAATTTTGTACTTGAATGCCATTAAGCCTAGTGAACGGCTTTTGGGAATGAGATTATTTTTGTACGAGATGTTGGGACTGATTTGAGGAAATAATGAAGCCATGATGGCTGGAAATTAGGTAAACACAAGGGATATGCTGCCGAAATTTTACTTGAAGGCTAGTTGGATTTACTTGTGATTTGAGCGAAGGACTTTTGGGTTGTTTGAGCCTAGGTCTTCATTTTACCTTTTCGTTTCAAAAAATTCATGTTTTGCACCCTTGCTTTAATCATTATTTGGCGAGGCATACGACTGGTAGTCGAGCCTCACATGTGCATTCTGTATACTCGATTTTGAAAGTGGAACCTTCAATTGTTTTCTTTGGATTATCTTAGGGTTTCTTGGTGATTAAAGCTCTCTTTTAGGGAGGTATCTGTACTGACCCCGGTGAGTGCTCCACTACCTGCTACCCGTTATGTGAAATATCTGAATACTTGATTTATGACTGTTGGAGCCAAATACTGTTTTGATAAAAGGGAGGCGAGGGTGTACTTTATCACACTCGTTCTCTGGTCTGTTCATATGCCAATTTTGAACGCGTATCTGAATCTGCTATCTGTATCTTTATCTGTATCTGTTATCTGTATCTGGATCTGTATCTGTTCTGACGTCGTTTGGAAGCTTGTGTCCAACGACCTTTCTGTGATCTCTAAGCTCAACACCTGTGGCCAGTTACTCGAGTCGGGCCGACAAGGGCCTGGTCGATTAGATAACGAACCACGGTAGTCTGTTTTGGGATCTTTGGGTATTGAGACCCTTGATTCCGGGTATACTCGAGTATTACCATTTCTGATCTGATTGGATTTCGGGCCCGGTGGGGTATGTGAGGTGGAAGGAATCGAAGAAAGTGGAGTCTACGGTATTGGTTACTCCTTTAGCGTTGACGGAGTGTCAACTATTATTTCGATCAACCTTCGATGATGCTAATGGGAATTTGGCTCCTGAGAGCCACCTGTATCCTTCTGATTTGAATCATTGGTTCATTTACTTTACATCTGGCATGTGTACCTGATTTGTTAAATGTGAAATGCCATGATTTTACTGCTATATGTCTGGTACCTCATTGAGCGCAAGCTCACCCCTTTCTGTTCCTTTTTGTTTTCCTTACAGGAAAATAAATACTTTTGGACTGAATTTGACAATTGGCTACCAAATTGAGCTAGTTGAACATATCTTTTGTATAGCTCATGTATTGAAACCCTAAATGTACTTTTGGGACCGTTTCCCTTTTGACTTGGCAAACCAGACATGTATCCACTTTTGAATACTTTTGTATGCCACTTTGGCTTGTAAATGCTAAGTTTCAAGATGTGAATGTTTGTTTGATATTTGGTTGGGTTCTGACGGGTCGGTTACTATTCATGGCCGACTCCGGATTTCATTTTTTTTATTTTGGATTATTTTGTCATTTTGACTTGTTTACCCGCGTTGGTAAGTTTCGGAATTTATTAGCTCGTTCTATACCGAACCGTTAGTCCTGGCGAGAGCTGGACAGGCAGTCCGCTAACCCCTTTGGTTCGCCTTAGGGGGAGGTGGGGCTGTCACACGTATCCTTTCTGTCTATGGTGTTTGTCCATTTCTTTATTTGATGCACATATGTGATTAAGTGAATATGAAGTTCCATGTTTCTTACTGCTATATGTCTGGTACCTCATTGAGCGCAAGCTCACCCCTTTCCGTTCCTTTTTGTTTTCCTTACAGGAAAATAAATACTTTTGGACTGGATTTGACAATTGGTTGCCGAATTGAGCTAGTTGGACATATTTTTTGTATAGCTCATTGATTGAAACCCTAAATGTATTTTTGGGTCCGTTTCTCTTTTGAATTTGGCAAACCGTACATGTATCCACTTTTGAGTCACTTTGGTATGCCCCTTTGGGTTGTATATGCTTAATTTCGAGATGTAAATATTTGCTTGACGTTTGGTTGGATTTTGACGGGGCGGTTACTATTCATAACCGACTCCGTTTTCATTTTTTTTTATTTTGACATTTTGACTTGTTTACGCGCGTTCGTAAGTTCCGGAACGCAATAGATCGCTCTATATCGAACCGTTAGTCCTGGCGAGAGCTGGGCAGGCAGTCCGCTAACCCCTTTGGTTCGCCTTAGGGGAAGGTGGGACTGTCACAGGTTAAATTGCCGATTGGAGTGAATCTCATCGGCTTATAATTGTATTTGTCGATTGGAGTGAATCTCATTGACTCATAATAGAAATCGGAGGATGCCCATATATCAATTGGCCGACCTTGCGACTCGAGCCAGCATGGGCTTGGTCGAGAAGCTCGGTAAACCATGAGACAATCAAAAGTTTGATCTATTAAGAGATCTCGCTTGGCATACTCGTGGAGTAGTGTTTTTTATAAAAGAAGAGCGGGCCCGGGACAGGGGGTGTAACGGTGAACAGGAATGATGAGTAAGTGGAGTTCTACGGACTTAATACCTACCCGGTTTTGAGGGAGTGTCATCTTGTGGAGGTATTTGATCGAGCCTTGGCGAAGCAAGTGGAATCTAGCTCTTGAGAGCTCCTGTATCCTTATTAAGTGTGTTAATGTTATTTATGAGTTATGTGTTTTTGACTATGTTTTTTTGGCCTCACTGAGCGTCAGCTCACCCCATTAGCTTTGTTTTCCTTAACAGGAGCTTGGAATGGAAAGAATTTTTGGAGAAACCAGTTTGATTACTTTTTATTAGTATTTTGGGTTGTATTTGATTAGCCGACTTCTAGTGATTGTAGTTTTGGGAAAAGTGATGTACTTTTGAGAACTTTTGTTGTAAGATTTGAATATTTATTTAAGGAAGCGACTTTTCTTCATTTCGACTTTTATTATTTGGTTGTTATCCTTAAGTTTGAATCGAATTGTATTGAGTCTTGGCGAGAGTTGGGCAAGCGTTCCGCGGATACCCTTGAGTTCGCCCTTGGGAGAAGTGGGGGCGTCACAAACTCATTAAGTACAACTAGGATGGAAATTACTTAAAGCAAAGATTTCAACTCTTGAACTCACTATTCTCCGGTTCCTTGTTTCCAACCCCTATTAAGGAAAACAAACAAAAAGGGTGAGTTTACGTCCAGTGAGATTCTAACCAAATAGGTAACCTTAAACACACAAATTCATACTTTTAGTAATATAACAGGAATAACAAACCAATTAACTACATGATAATTCATGAAACAATTCTTAACAAATTGCTCATTCAATATCAAAGGATATAGTACTGAAACGGACACTAGAGGTGGCTCCCGTCTGTTTCCAGATGTAGCACTTAGTCCCGTTTAGTATTTCACTTGCAACTAAAAGGATACAATCAGCTCCTTCAAGCCAGTTCAGTAGCAGTATTTTCCGAGTCCGTTGACACTCCGTCAACTATTGAAATTTAGTAATAAACAATATCCGTAGATCACCACTTAACGCCAGTTTTTGTCTACCGATCATCCCCCTATCGGACTCGAACGCCAATATATAACAAGAGGGGTAATACTCGAGTATGGTGAATCTAGTAACAATAAACATGACCCATGGTTCGTCAATCGCTTCAACCAAACCCTTGCTGGTTCGATTCGACTAACTAGCTGATAGGGTTTGGGATCCTAAGCACTTAGTATAGTCAATGGAATAACATACCCAAACAACTTTCAAGTCATACACATTTATATTAGGTCATGTATAAACAGGATAACAAGAACTCAGTCAAGTTAGGTTGAATGCGATAAAGTACTGTGAGAACCCGTAATTTTCTCATTTTCTAGGTTTTATTATATTCAATGGCATGTTTTTCTGCATTTTCGTTCTTAGGAAAATTTCTAGATAATGTTTATGAGTAAATATAGTTTTTCGGTGATTTTTCTAGTATCGGTTAGTTTTTAAGAAATTAAGAGTGTATACCGGACGTGGGACCCGCTAGTGCAAAAAGTTCGGAAAAATTCGGCCAGTTAGGTTAAGTTTTGGATACTGGATTTAATTTACCGGGTGTTAAGAGATAATTAGAGGTTACCAAGTGGATTGGTGTGAGAGGAACAAAGAGATAGAGATGCATTAAATAGGGTGGCAAGTGTCACCATAAGATTAAGTCTTAAGTTATAACTACTATTCATCCTTTTACCATTTAAATCAAAAATTGACCAAAATTCACCCTTATTTCCAAAGCTTCTTGGCCGACTCTTCCTCAAGCAAAAAGAAGAAAAACTACTCAATTTTCTTACCTTCAATCTTGCTCAATCTTTCATTCCAACCGGTTAATCTTCAAATTACTCCATAAAACCTATTAGTTTAGTGGTATTTAGGTGATTGGTGAAGTTATTTGGAAGCTTAAGGTGCTAAGTGGTCTCTTTTCTTTGGTTACTAAGGTGAGTAGTGAAGGAACCCCTCTCCTCTATCTAATGATGGTGAATTCAGGACTTGTGGTAGCCTAAGGGATGTGATTTGGTGCTACTTCTTGATTTTGGTTGAGATTGATGATATTTTTTTATTTAATCATGATTTTTCTGATTTAATATGATTCATATGGTGTGGCTTTGTATGATGATGGGAATTGATCTAGAATGAAGCTAGAAGGTGTACATTGTGGTTAATTGCAAGAAATTTCTGTTTTGGAAGAAAATTGTGGAAGTTAGGGTTTCATTCCCCCTCATTCTGCCCGGCACTGTTCTTCATAGGTAGAGGCCGAATTGGCCTTGGATTAAAACATGAAAGTTGTAGGGAATGATATTTTAGAGATGCCTACAAAAGTTCAGGTCAATCGGAGCAACGTAGCTTGTGAAAAGACTGAAATACCCCTGCTGCCATGTTTCTACCCGAACTTGGTAATCAGGTCTGGTAATTGGTTAATTTGGTGGGGAATGCTTCTGATTTGGTTGTTGATGTCTTCTGATGAATTGTAACCTTGTATCTTATATTTTGGATGGCTTTGGAATCACTTGATTTGGACTTAGGTAGCCTGACTTATGATGTTTGAACCAGAATGCGGTTTGTGAACCTGTTTTTGCGGTTCTGGTGTAGTATATTGAAATTTTGACCTGGTTACACTCAGAACTGGACAGAGTAGCCTTCTTCAAAATTGTACCCCTATATCTTAGCTTCGAAACGGTGTATGTTGAACCTCCATCCGATAATCTTAGTGCCAATGGTGCCTAAACCACAAAATGATGTCAAAAACTATTTTTATGGTTTAGAGTTTAATTCCATTTCCGGATTTCCCTGGTTTACTCTAGTGCTTATCCATTCTTATGGAGCCCTATTTTGGTAGTATTTGGAATTGGTTTATGGCTTGTAATCGAGTCATATTGTGCTTGTTTGAATATTTTAGGGCGTGACGGCGATTAAAGACACTCTTTGGGCGAAAGTTTATGAAATTTCACTTGCTTGCCTGGTGAGTATACTACTCACTTGTTGTTTACAATGTGGCTTTGGTATATGTGAACTTGATGCCTTGAAGGCTTATTTGCTCCCTTGAAATTGATTAAGTGAGGGTGTACTTGATCGCCCTCACCCATTTGGTATCTCATATGACTGTCTACTGTTTCACTGTAATGATTGAATGATACATGAAATACTGAATTTGGTTCATGAATTTGGTGTCACTTGGACGAGTATCCAACGACCATTACTGATACTACTGAGTTCAACCGCATTGGTAGTCGATTGAATCGAGCCGGCGAGGGCTTGGTCGTGAAAGTTGACGAGCCATAGGGACTGTTATATGGAATCTTGTAGTAGTGAGACTCTTGATTCCGGTATACTCGAGTATTACCAAATTTCTACTGTTTGGAGTTCGGGCCCGGTAGGGGTATGTTGGGTGGAAGGAATGGAAGTAAAGTGGAGCCTACGGCTGGTTACTCTTAAACATTGACGGAGGGTCAATGAGGTCCGATCAAGAATGCAAGCGAGGAAAGGGGCTCTTCAGAGCCGCCCGTATCCTTTTATCAACACTAGTGATGGGTGCCTTTGCTTACTTTTGATGTATTGGAATGAAAAGCTTGACGCTTATATGAACTTTGCTGCTTGAGTGATAGTGTATGGGTGATAGTATATCACTGGGCGTAAGCTCACTCTGTTCCTTTTGTTTTCCTTACAGGAAATTGATCACTTTTGGAAAGGTTGTACATGTTGGTTGCCGAGTTGAGCTTATGTAAATGTATTTTTGAATAGCTCCTTTTGGGCAAAATCCTAACTGTATTTGGATCTCATTAGCTCACTTTTGTTTTGTAAATTACAAACGTATGTATATAACACTGTTTAACCCTGTATATGGCTCTTATTTGGTCTGTACCCATTTTTCCGAGTTATATGACATGACACCCACTATTCACCGACGGTTTAGTTTACGTTTGGCTAATTTGCGATTTCGGCTTGTGTGAGCGCGTATTATTTTCTCGAAACATCTTAGATCGTGTTTGCCTGCACCGTTAGTCCTGGCGAGAGTTGGGCAGGCAGTCCGCTAACCTCTTTGGTTCGCCTTAGGGGAAAGTGGGGCTGTCACAGGTGGTATCAGAGCTATTTCGCGTGGTTTCTGCGCGGAGTGAGCTTGGGCCAAGTGATGTTATGGTCCTGCTTTCGTGAATGCGTTGAAAGGTATAAGTGTTCTTTTGAGCGTAAGCTATGAACTGTGCATGTCATAAGTGTAAGGATCATTCCCATGGGACTTGAGGAACCTAGGTATGTATGTCGGGTAGGAATCTTTAATATGGATGATTTACGCTTGGGACCGGCCGGCTCAAGTTGTGAATAATCTTAGATGAGATTCTTGCGCCCGGATACGAAAGAGATGAGTGCCTAGGTTAGAAAGGATTGGGCGAACTAGAAATGCGATTCTATGAAACTTCGTGTGGTTTGTTCGGGTATGGTTAAACGTGATCAACCTTGATTAAGATATAAATGGTGTTGTTCTCGTAGATTATGGACGGAGCCCTAGGGGGGGAAAGCTTTTCGTGAGTTCTTTTGTACTCGTGACTTAGTCTGTCTAAAGTACTTTTGAAGGACCCCTTTTTTTTCATGGGATGACTTTGTATGTACTTGACTGACTGTTCTGTATAATTGCTTGATTCGGTTATGTGTTCTATGTATATGTGTTATGTGTTTAAATGCTTTACGAGGTAGTTGTTTAGTTACTTGTCCTTGTTTAATTGTTCCTGTTTAGTGCTACGAAAAGGAGGGTTAGGTGCCCTTTCACAGTATATTTATTTTGTGACCTAGATCGACTTAGATTGATGGAAGGCACTTGTAGTGGTCGAGACCGTGGACGCGGGGGTAGGCAACCCACGCCTGAAAGGGGCACTGGGGAAACCTCATCTGGACCTAACCCTGAACCTAGGATTGATCATAACATCCAAATAGCGGCTGCTATGCAGCAAATGACTAATTTACTAGCCCAAGTGGTGCACCAACAGGGTCAAAACCCTAACCCCAACCCTGGGAACCCCGGTAATCATGTGGAGAGCGAGGATAGGGCTCTCGAGAGGTTCCAGAAGTTTGCTCCACCAAAGTTCATTGGGGGGCCCGATCCGGATGTCGCCGAAAGGTGGCTCGAGAAAATGGTAGACATTTTCGCTGCCCTGCACTACACCGAAGAACGGCAGGTGACTTTTGCCGTTTTCCAGCTGGAAGGGGCGGCCCGTTCCTGGTGGAATGTTATTCGGTAAAAATGGGAACGGGAACAAACGCCCAGGACCTGGGTGAATTTTATGCGAGAATTCAATGCCAAATTCTTCCCTCCTCTAGTTCAGGAGTGGATGGAAGATGAATTTATTCGGCTTCGTCAGGGGGCCCAATCTGTAGCGGAGTTCGAGAGCCAATTCACCCGCCTATCCAAATTTACGCCCGAACTCATCATGACGAAGCAACGAAGAATATGGCGATTTGTCCAGGGGCTGAACGTAGAAATCCAGAAGGACCTCGCGGTAGCCCAAATTAACGCCTTCAGCGATGCAGTGGAGAAGGCGCAACGAGTAGAGATTGCTAGGCTACAGGTGAGAAACTTCCAGGCGAAAAAGCGAGGATTTCCTGGAAGTAGTTCATGGCAGGGGGATGAGAGTACCCCTTCCAAGTTTGGGTGGGGAACGGGAGGAAAAAGGATGCCGGGAGGGTCACGAGAGGGCCCGTCACGAGGCGGCCAAGTGGGGAGAGGCCAGAGAGGAGGCTCGGCTTCTGCAGCACGCGGACCTTGCGGGTACTGCGGAAAGTCAAACCACTCGGAGGACAATTGCTGGAAGAAAGAGGGAAAATGTTTGCGCTGTGGAAGTGCAAACCATCAGCTCGCCACTTGTCCAGTCCTATCACGAGACGGAAAGGGGAGTCAGCAATCGACGAGAACTAATTCCGAACCGGCCAAGGTGGAAGGAACCAAACCTAAGGTAGCGGCTCGAGTGTATTCATTGGAGCCACAACAGGTCCCCAATTTTTCTGAAATTGAGGAAGGTACGATTTCGGTATTCCACTGATTTGCTAAAATCTTAGTAGATCCCGGTGTTACTCATTTAGTTGTCAACCCCAATTTTATGTACGGAATAGATACAAAACCTGCTCATCTATCCTACGACCTGAAACCACATCGTTGGAGCACTGGTATGGTTTGTAAGGATTGCCGCGTTTGGGTAGGAGAAAGTATAGTGTTCAAGAATTAAAGCGAAGGTTAACCATGGCTCTTATTTTGGCCTTACCTAAAGGTAAGGACAGTTTTACTGTTTACACTGATGCTTCGAGGGAAGGTTTGGGGTGTGTGTTGACGCAAAACCAGAATGTGATATCTTTTGCCTCTAAGAAATTGAAACCCCACGAACAAAACTATCCAACCCACGATCTGGAGTTAGTCGCAGTTGTTTTCGCTCGGGAAAAGTAGAGAAATCATGAGATAGAAGAAGCTATCTGAGAAGTGGAAGTGGAAGAAGAGATGCAAACGAAATACCCTGAACTTTTCGTGAGTTAAAGTGAAAAATTTCGAGGGCGAAATTCTTTTAAGGGGGAGAGAGTGTGAGAACCCGTAATTTTCTCATTTTCTAGGTTTTATTATATTCAATGGCATGTTTTTCTGCATTTTCGTTCTTAGCAAAATTTCTAGATAATGTTTATGAGTAAATATAGTTTTTCGGTGATTTTTCTAGTATCGGTTAGTTTTTAAGAAATTAAGAGTGTATACCGGACGTGGGACCCGCTAGTGCAAAAAGTTCGGAAAAATTCGGCCAGTTAGGTTAAGTTTTGGATACTGGATTTAATTTACCGGGTGTTAAGAGATAATTAGAGGTTACCAAGTGGATTGGTGTGAGAGGAACAAAGAGATAGAGATGCATTAAATAGGGTGGCAAGTGTCACCATAAGATTAAGTCTTAAGTTATAACTACTATTCATCCTTTTACCATTTAAATCAAAAATTGACCAAAATTCACCCTTATTTCCAAAGCTTCTTGGCCGACTCTTCCTCAAGCAAAAAGAAGAAAAACTACTCAATTTTCTTACCTTCAATCTTGCTCAATCTTTCATTCCAACCGGTTAATCTTCAAATTACTCCATAAAACCTATTAGTTTAGTGGTATTTAGGTGATTGGTGAAGTTATTTGGAAGCTTAAGGTGCTAAGTGGTCTCTTTTCTTTGGTTACTAAGGTGAGTAGTGAAGGAACCCCTCTCCTCTATCTAATGATGGTGAATTCAGGACTTGTGGTAGCCTAAGGGATGTGATTTGGTGCTACTTCTTGATTTTGGTTGAGATTGATGATATTTTTTTATTTAATCATGATTTTTCTGATTTAATATGATTCATATGGTGTGGCTTTGTATGATGATGGGAATTGATCTAGAATGAAGCTAGAAGGTGTACATTGTGGTTAATTGCAAGAAATTTCTGTTTTGGAAGAAAATTGTGGAAGTTAGGGTTTCATTCCCCCTCATTCTGCCCGGCACTGTTCTTCATAGGTAGAGGCCGAATTGGCCTTGGATTAAAACATGAAAGTTGTAGGGAATGATATTTTAGAGATGCCTACAAAAGTTCAGGTCAATCGGAGCAACGTAGCTTGTGAAAAGACTGAAATACCCCTGCTGCCATGTTTCTACCCGAACTTGGTAATCAGGTCTGGTAATTGGTTAATTTGGTGGGGAATGCTTCTGATTTGGTTGTTGATGTCTTCTGATGAATTGTAACCTTGTATCTTATATTTTGGATGGCTTTGGAATCACTTGATTTGGACTTAGGTAGCCTGACTTATGATGTTTGAACCAGAATGCGGTTTGTGAACCTGTTTTTGCGGTTCTGGTGTAGTATATTGAAATTTTGACCTGGTTACACTCAGAACTGGACAGAGTAGCCTTCTTCAAAATTGTACCCCTATATCTTAGCTTCGAAACGGTGTATGTTGAACCTCCATCCGATAATCTTAGTGCCAATGGTGCCTAAACCACAAAATGATGTCAAAAACTATTTTTATGGTTTAGAGTTTAATTCCATTTCCGGATTTCCCTGGTTTACTCTAGTGCTTATCCATTCTTATGGAGCCCTATTTTGGTAGTATTTGGAATTGGTTTATGGCTTGTAATCGAGTCATATTGTGCTTGTTTGAATATTTTAGGGCGTGACGGCGATTAAAGACACTCTTTGGGCGAAAGTTTATGAAATTTCACTTGCTTGCCTGGTGAGTATACTACTCACTTGTTGTTTACAATGTGGCTTTGGTATATGTGAACTTGATGCCTTGAAGGCTTATTTGCTCCCTTGAAATTGATTAAGTGAGGGTGTACTTGATCGCCCTCACCCATTTGGTATCTCATATGACTGTCTACTGTTTCACTGTAATGATTGAATGATACATGAAATACTGAATTTGGTTCATGAATTTGGTGTCACTTGGACGAGTATCCAACGACCATTACTGATACTACTGAGTTCAACCGCATTGGTAGTCGATTGAATCGAGCCGGCGAGGGCTTGGTCGTGAAAGTTGACGAGCCATAGGGACTGTTATATGGAATCTTGTAGTAGTGAGACTCTTGATTCCGGTATACTCGAGTATTACCAAATTTCTACTGTTTGGAGTTCGGGCCCGGTAGGGGTATGTTGGGTGGAAGGAATGGAAGTAAAGTGGAGCCTACGGTTGGTTACTCTTAAACATTGACGGAGGGTCAATGAGGTCCGATCAAGAATGCAAGCGAGGAAAGGGGCTCTTGAGAGCCGCCCGTATCCTTTTATCAACACTAGTGATGGGTGCCTTTGCTTACTTTTGATGTATTGGAATGAAAAGCTTGACGCTTATATGAACTTTGCTGCTTGAGTGATAGTATATGGGTGATAGTATATCACTGGGCGTAAGCTCACTCTGTTCCTTTTGTTTTCCTTACAGGAAATTGATCACTTTTGGAAAGGTTGTGTAGACACCAAATTTTTGGTGAAATTTCATTTTTAGTTTTTTATTTGTTGTGTTCATTTTTAGTTTTTAGTTTCCAGTTTTATTTTTATTTTTAAGTTTTATCATAGAATTTGTTGAAAAAGAAAAAAAAGAAAAAGAAAAGCATTCAAAAAAAATATGATTTAGTCGTTTGTAATTTAAATTTAATGCTTTCTTGAAAGAAAAAATGAAAAATGATGAAAAATGAAAAATGAAACAAAAAGATGGAAAAATGGCCATTTTTGTTGTTTTTAGTTGTTTAGTTTTTAAATTATTTTCATTATTATTATTATTATTATTATTACCTGGTTTTTGTCAATTTATATTTTATCATTTCTGTATTTATTAAGTTGAAAGTTAAAAATAAAAAAATAAAAAAAAGAAGGAAACGCGGCAAGCTGCGTTTTGGTGCAGCTTGCAAGGAAAGATTGAGACGGCTCCTTTGGCTGCAAATATGGAAAGAGGGCTGAGTTGTTTGAGGGCTAGGGATTCCCATATAAATAGAAAGAGAGGAGGTAGCCGCAAAGAGATAATCTGGGGGGAAAGACAGAAAACAGAAAAGGCAAAAGAAAAGAGCCGAAAGAAAATTTGGGGAATGGGGGGCTCAAGAAAAGAAACCTACGGGCTGAGGTCTGAGAGAGAAAGGGAGGAAACAGAGGGCTGTGCAAAAGGCTAGAGCTTTGAAGGAGGGTTTAAGTGGGCGGGGGAAAGACAGAAAACAAGAAAAGGGTTATGAAGGTTTTGGGGAGGAAGCGGCGGCAGTGAAAGAAACAAGAAAGGAAAATGGGGTCAGGGGGAGAAGAAAACAAAAAGAGAGGAAGCTTGTCTGGGCTAAAAAACCGAGAGCAAAGGAGAGAAATCTGGGCTGAGGTCTGAAAGAAAAAGAGAGTGGAGAGTGAAGCTGGGATAGATTGGGAGCAAAAGAAAAGGGAGAGGCTACGGCTGAAAGAGAAAGGGAGCAGCAACCAAAGCAGAGAGGAGGAGGGATTGCCGGAACTTTCTTCATCGGCTGTCTTTGTTCTATCCGTCTTTCAAGGTATATTTCCAAGCTATTCATCAAAGCTATGTTTTAGATTTTTACCTGAAGTCAGGATTGTTTTTCTTGCTTCCGTTGTCAAGGATTTTATGGGAAAGACTAGATTTTTTTTCCGTTGATCAAAACCTCTTAGCAGCAACTTGATAAAAATTTGATCTTTCGGGCTACTAAACCATTTTATGTGAATGTATTGTTCAGAATTTCTTTGTTGCAATCAGTTCTTTCATTGTTGTTTGTTTATTTGGAGCTTTAAAGTTGAGCAGCTTGTTGTTGGGTTACCTGAATCTGGTTTGCTTGATGAAATGGAAAGCCGCGGCTGGGTAAAATTGCAGAAAAACTTGCGACACTTTGTTGCTTTCTTCCTATCGTTGTCTTTGCTGTTTACTTATCATGTTTCGTTGGTTAGCTTCATTTTTCTGTTTTCGATCTTGCTACAAAGTTGCGTGTTTAGTTGATGATGGATAGGTAGAATTCTGGTTCCTTGTTGAATCTGTTTGCATGATAAACTAGAAATTCTGGACACAAGTCGCGGCTGAAAACTGCAGCAAAGCTTCTGATTTTCCAGATTTGCGTGATAAGCTTTCTTGAGTTTTTTTGTTTCCTTGTTTGGGCTTGCGGTTTGGCTAGCTGTTGTTTACTCTAAAGCCTTTGATGCTTGGTTAAAAATCCTGATTCACTATAGGTTGCCGAAAGCTTCCTAGCTTTGCAGAAATTCTTGCGGCATGCTGTCTTGCTGTTTTTCTTTCTTTATCTTGGGCGGTCATCAACTTGGATTTGCCATCTTATTCTTGCAAACAAAATGTCATGTTTGATTTGGGTTAATAATTTCTGTTTTGGTGAACTTGTTTGTATGATGAATTGGGTGTAGTTGTTGCTAGACATTGCCGAAGCTTTGTGCATACAAGGAAGCAGCCTTTGTTTTTTTAGTTGCAGAATTTTAAGCTTCTACGTAGCATGCATGTAAATGCTTTTAAAAAATTGCACTCCAACCCCTTGGCTTCTATCTAATCCTTCTAAGGCCCGTAAGCTTTGAAAATCAATCAATTGGGTCCCTGAAATTTGGCAGCAATATTACAAAGACTCAACTAAGTTCTAATTTTTGCAAATAGATCTTAGAATAGTTGGATTTCAAGCCATTACTTGACTTTATCTTTGCCTTTGGATTTCGAAGTGCCTAGAAGTGTTTGATAAGCTTGAGTGTTTGGTTAATGTTCGCATTTGAGTCCTTGGTAGCCTCAATTTTTCAACTCGATTGCTTGTTTGTTTTCATTTGTTTAAGTGGCACTTAATGCATGATTTTGTGAACCTTATGTCTACATGAGCTTATGTTTGCCTTTTCTCTTTAATTTTCCTAAATCAATTTGTTGCTTGACCTTTTTCTTGCTCTGGGACCTTTAAGGTTTTTAAAACGTTTTAATTAATTTCGGTTTGATTGATTAATGGTTGCTTTTGGATCCCAAAATGCAAGTGAAACCACTCATTGACCCGTATTTGATCTTGGGCCCTTGAAATTCTATAATAATTAATTGGACTTGAGGGGTTGTTAATATTCATGTTGAGATGGTTTAGATGATCGATTGGTCTAATTTGTTTTTTATTTGATCATTTCTAAGTTGCAAAGTGAGGACGGATTCGATGCTTGATGGATTCCAATTGTCATGTTTGTATTTTATCATTATATTGGTGCATTAATCCTTTCCTTTGAATGGTTTTAGCCCAAATTAGCTTCTTCTTTAGTGACCATAGCCCAAGTTGAGTCTCGTTCACCTTACTAGCATTACACACGGGGGAGGTACAATTTCTTTTTATCTCTTTTCGTTTCTCCTATGTGCTCTTATGTGTTATGTGAATATGCCTGTCTACTTCGCTTTCCTTGCCTCCTTGCATGCATTTACTTGCTTTTACTTTTATTTAAGTTTTATGGGGTATGTGTACACCTCTTGGCTTGTAATAGATAGGGCTCGAAGAGCATCTGGTCCATTTCCCCTTCCCCTTGGTTGCTTGCTTTTGTTGTTACATGTTAAATTGCTTTAGTAGGCTCTTGCATCTAGTCGAGCATGCTAAGTGCTACGTGCTACGTGTTTACGAGCGTTTTGGCATGTCTACTTGCTTTCATAACCATGAATGAATGGAATGGATGAATGTACGTCACCACACTAGCCTAACGCTAGTTGTGGCTCATTATTTCATTAGGAATTCATAGAAAGGGCTAGTCCAACGCTAGACCCAATAGGATTTTTCCTTTGTTTTTCTTCATTAATGCATTATTTGCCTGTTCACTACATATCATGCATCTTCCCTTAGTTTTATCATCTGGCATGCTCCTCGAACCTCTTTTCCCCTCATTTTAGGATTTTTTGCATCTCATACTAGTTATAGGGTTCATTTGCTTGAAAGTCCCCTTAAATATGGGATATAGACGAGTGTGGCTTTTCCTAAAGCCTTAGCACGCTTGTATCCTCTCTATAAAAGGGCAAATTGAGTCACGATTTAGGTCTCCCCGTACCCAATATGCATGAATTCCCTAGGCTCATGCATTCTCAATCCACTCTATCATCACACTTTCACTTTTGTCTCATTTGCACACATGCACCTTTTTATCACTTTCACTTGCACACGAACACTTTTATCTTCACTTGCACACGAACACTTTTATCCTCACTCGCACACGAGTACTTTCATCTTCATTTGCACACCGACACTTTCACACTTTTCTCTAAATTGCATACATGCATTTTGCCCACTAGCACTTGGAGTATATTTTATACATTCAAGGACATTTTCTTTGCACACTTCCCCTCACACTATTGTTTTTATTACTTTTTCACACAAACGCACATTTTTCATGGCATGCATTCATCCACTCATTTTTCACGTCATTTAGGTTTAGGTGTGACCTCTCCAAAAGGATCATTATTGGGCTTCACAATTAATGTGATTGGCACCACTCAACCTTTGAAGAGAAATTTCCCCCATGTCCCCCTAGGTCTAGGTTTTTGCATTCATATAGACATATCCAACACGCGATACATACCTTGGGTAGAAAAATTAGGAAAATTGGTTTAAGTCACGCAACTAGCCTTGGCTAGGTCGAAGGGGTGCCTTGGATTTTTATCCTTGCCTTCCCCTTCGTCAAATGTGACCCCCGATCCCTCTTTTGGTTACGTAGACCCAAAAGTTCTCTAAAAGGGTTTATTTACTTTTTTCATTCAAAAACAAAAATCATTTTTGGGTGACTTGGTACACCCTAACTCTATACCAAGTGGCGACTCCATTTTCCAAAAAACCCTTTTTGAACTTTATATGGCCAAACCGTCGCTTTATCAAGTCCCATGGCCTTTATTTTCATTTTGCACACGTTCACACCACACTACACACACCACACCCATCACAAACACATTCATTCAAAAAGTGGGGCGCGACAGTTGGCGACTCCACTGGGGATTTCCTAAGTGGGTCCAAGCATTTGATTTGACCATTCTTTTCCCTTTTCTACCCTTTTTATGCATAGCATTTGGATATTAGGGTTGCATTTTTCTATTTTTAGGACTTTTGGCCTTGCACGCGTATTAAACTACTCCCTCACTCACGTATGTATGATTGGTTGTTTGGATGAATATTTTATTTGTTTTATTCCGCGCTCGCATTGCATTTGGGGGGGTGTGTCACCTTAGAGCCTCGCGTTGGTTCTTGATCTCTCCCCTCCAAACGAGCACTAGCATACGCGCATACGCTTTAATTATTTTTACCCCTCATTTATTTTTCTTTTAGTGGCTTGTCACGCCACTCCACCCTATTAGGATTTTAGGCGACCCACTTGGACATGTGATCGTATCACGACGTGTGCGTAGCATGATCCGAGGGGTCACTCGATCTTCCGCTTTAAACTTTAGGTTGATAACCTATTAGTTTTTAGTCGAAGGTTGAGGATTTTTTTAGATTCGCCCAGACGGGTAGCCGTAACACGACGTGTGCGTAGCAACGTCTGGGGAATCGCTCGAGCCACCGACAAGGAACCTTGGAAGTGATGACCCTTGGTTTCCAAGTCTGAAGGCTCGGGGACCTATGACTTATCGAGTCTAGATGCATTAGTGAACCCTAACCTCATGCATCCATGATAGTTTACCTAGGATAGCGTCTGCCTTACCCTATTAGGGACACTATTCACGAGGGGAGGGGTCCAACCCCTTTCTCCTTTTATCGCTTTATTTCTTTGTGCTGATTTCGTTGCCACAATGTGTATGTGTATTTGTCTTGGCTGAACTAACTTTTCTTGATTTTGTGTCCCCATTGCATTCACAAACCCTAGCAAATAAGAGGTCTGGCATGACCTTCTTTTAGAACCTACCCTCGTAAATAGGTTCTTTTAGAACCTACCCTCGTAAATAGGTTATTGCACGTTTAAAGATTTTGGTATATTGCATTCATAGATTAATAATGCCATGCCATTTTTAAGCCTACCTTGGCGTATAAAAAGTCCTTTTAGGTCATGATTTCATTTCAAATTGCATGTTTTACTGCTTTAATAAATGGCATCATGCATAAACCATAGAAAGGGAATGCCACATAGGGAATCCCGTGTTTAGGAATAAGCCACATTGTGTCTCGGATACTTAATCCAGTGAGACTTGCACGTTTACATTTTTGTACCATCCAAAGGGGTAGTGCACAAGGTAAGGTAGGATCCGATCGTCTTCATAAGAGCGACTTTTGGAATATGAGCGTCTAATAATCACTTTTTGGCCATTTTATCAAAGTTGGTAAAAATCCCTTGCGCAAAGGACATTAATTTGAAGAAATTCACAAATGATTCCTCCTATTGAGACGATAAATAAATTGAGGCCAAAATTTGATTTTAGAAGGCTCATAGGCTAATGCATCGCAATAAATTTTTGAACTACCAGCGGATAGCTTGATTTTTTAATAAGCTCCCAATTCCATTCAATCCATTGGACCTTTTCATTCATCAATTTCATCCAGTCCATTTTATCAACTTGTTCATTTTTAAGGCAACCTAGTCGATTTGGAATTCATTTGACCAGTTTACCCTTTTTTAGGGCGATCTGGTCAATTTTGAATAAATTCTCGATTTCATTCAACTCATTTGACCGATTTCTTTTTTAGGAAGATCCGGTCAATTTTGAGTAAGTTATTAAATTTCACTCAATTCATTTGACCCGTTTCCCTTTTCAGGGTAATCCGGTCGATTTTAAATAAATTGTCAATGCCATTCAATCCATTTGACTAATTAGGGTTTCAATGTCGAATTCCAAATTGAGAAATTTAGTCGATTTTGGGAAAACCATCCATTGCATCCAGCCATTTGATCGGTTGGGGTTTTGACCCGTGATTCACTGAGAAATCTAGTCAACGAATTCAAATTTCTTCGATAGGAAGTTCGTTAAGGTCAAACCCATGCGTTTTTTGCAAAAATCTTGTATTGATCAGAAGTGGTCAATCCATTCGGACGTGGACCTCATTTTGCAAAAAATTACTTTCACTCAATGAGGTGATCAGATCCATCAGGTATGGTATGGTGCCTACCCTAGAGGATTGCATTTTCATGCTTGGCCTACCCTTGGCACAAAAAGGGTTCCCCCATAGGACATGCATCCGAATTTCTTGGATATCTACTAACTCTTGCCTTTTTCTCTTTCTTTTCTTTATTTTTATTGTAATAACTAAGCAAGGGGTTAAATCTAAAGGCAATCTTTTCAAAAATTCTCAGGTAATATTTAAACATAGCTTCTCGTCAAAGCCCCATCATAACACGATCCCGTAGCCAAGCTCAAAGGAGTCGTGTAAACATGAGTTCACAGCCGGAACCGTCGGATAAGTTTGCTACTACAGCCCAACCTGAGACTGCAAATTTGGGGGTCCAACTGACCGAGATGCTCACGAAGTTTGGTGAGATGGCAACTGAAATGGCCGCCCAAAAGAAATTAATCGATGATCTTATCAGTAGCGGAGTTCAACCCGAGCCTGTACTCGTCAGTCAATCGGGGCCAGAATCATTGGTCATGCCCACGACCCAAACCACTTTTACTCCACCCTTCATCATTCCACCCGAAGGAACTTTCACCTATCCCACCATAAATCTGCCATACACTTACCCTCCTAATCCTTCATTTTTTCCTACTCACATGCAAGGCCCACAACCCCAAACCACTTCAAACATACCCCCCGAGCCTCATACTTTTTATCACACTGCCGCTGAGCCATTCCTACCAGACCATATTATTCAAACCAAACCAGAAATGGGGGAATCTTCTGCTCCCGTTGATGTGAAGCTGCTTAAGCGCCTTGACCGCTTTGATGAATTTATGAAGAAAAGTCAAGGGTTAAACAAGCAAGGAGTTCTGGATTACGACGAGCTTTGCCTTTTCCCGAATGTGCAGTTACCTGAGGGGTTCAAAACTCCGAAGTTTAATAAATACGATGGCACGGGCAATCCCAAGACACACCTCCGATTGTTCGCCAACAAGTTGGGTAGGCCAACAGATGATGAAAATCTGCCTTTGAGGCTATTCCCAGAAAGTCTGGAGGGGGATGCACTCGACTGGTATTCCAAGCTGAAACCCGAAGAGATAAAGACTTGGTTGGACCTGTCCGATGCATTTATAAGACAATACGAGTATAATTGCGAGTTGGCTCCGACGCGAACCACATTGGAAGGAACGAAAAGAAAACCCTCCGAGGATCACAAGACTTATGCCAAGAGATGGAGGAAAATAGCTGCCAAAGTTGAGCCACCAATGACTGAGGACGAAATCATACGAACTTTCATTAAGGCACACGATCCCCCGTACTTTGAGGAAATTTTTCGCATGACTGGATGCTCATTTGCCGCTATTGTCAATAAGCTGGAGGAATATGATGACTTCGTGAAAGCTGGAAAGATTGTTAATGTGTCTGCCCTGAAAACTCAAGTGGAAGTTTTGCAAAGCCAAAGTAGTAATGGGAGGAAGCAACAATTCAAAAAGCAAGAGGGGGAAACTGCTTTTGTTTGGGATCAAAACCCTACCCCAAAACCCAGATTTCGACGAAACCCTACCTACTCCAACCCTTACCCCCATTATCCAAACCCTCATCCTGTTTACCATACCAATACCACTCGTCCTCGACCTCACCTTAACTACACCAAATCGCCTTTAGCCCCTTTCCAAAATTCTCAACCAAATCCTCACCAAAACCGTCATCGGCCTCCACTCAATCCAAGAATGCCTCCACCAAGCAGACCCACCTACAACTATCCCCAGCATACTGAAACCTACGATCAAAATCGTTCTCAAACATTCACCAATCTTGGCAGGCCTTTGGACCAATTATATGAACAATTAAAAGCCGCCGGTAAAATCGACGAAATTCCCCCTCCAACTTATCCTCATGGCGTCCGTTCCGACTACAATCCACAGTATACTTGTACCTATCATTCGGGAGCACCTGGCCACCCAACTACTGGTTGTAGAGCACTTAAACAGAAAGTCCAAGAAATGATTGAGGCGGGGGAAATAGTGATTAGAAGAAATGCAGAACAAGGGCCGAGCATAAGTACAAATCCCTTTCCCGAGCACAAAGGCGCCTTTGAAGCATCCACCTCCAAAGACAAAATTTGAAAGTCCTAAAGGAGCTTTGCGCAATTTGGATGATCGAGTGTTTTCCCTCTTGAAGGGACTTTCGTAAATCTGGGGATTGTCATTGGCCAAAAATTCATGAAAGTTTTCACTGGTTTTGTGTAAATAGCTTTGTTAGCTTCAAGTTTTGACTAAACAACTTTATCAAGCTCTTGTGTTGTCAATAGCATGCATAATTATATCCTTTCATTGTTTTTGTTTGCTTGTTTGATATCATTTTGTTTATATTGGTTGAGTATCATTTTGTTTATATTGGTTGAGTATCATTTTCAATTTCATTCTAAATTCTTTCGGTGGCCAAAAATAAAATTATTTGACCCTTTGAATATCACTGTTCTGGAATCCGATGAAGCCTTCATTGAAAAATCCCTTCATTGAGAAAGCCTTCATTTTCCTTCTTTGAGAAAGCTTTCAAATCCCGTCATTGAGAAATCTATTCATTGAGAAAAGCCTTCATTAAAAATTCCTTCATAAGGAAAATCCCTTTCTTGCCAGATAGAAAGTTGATTGGTTAAAGCAGTATCATTAACGATTAATTCTGATTGATGAAAAGCAGTTTAATGCCATGTGCTGTGACCGAAGCTGTCGAAGACACTTGGCCCAAAAAGGTCCACCGGCGGCCCTTTAAAAAAGGGACAAAGCTCTAAAGCGAAGTTGCCATTGCAAGATGAGGTCAAAGGTGAATTTGGTTCCAAACTGGCAAGGTCATTTGTCGTTCAAAAGGGGCTCCCGAGCGAAGCACTTGTCCTAACAAAGGCGGATAGACAGACGTTCCTTCAGCCTATCAACTCGGACGTGTGTAAGAAGTTCTTTATTTGATTATGCAAATGCCCTCTAGGAAATGATGCAAGAGACGAGGCAAAAGTCAGGCCATCTTCCTTTCCAATCAAAATATTTCATCCCTAGTCATCCCCTTTGAGCTATCCGAACAATAATTTTCGTTTGGCAACCCCTGAGAATTGCCAACCCCACACTGGGGCAAATTCATTTTGAAAATGATCAGAAAGAAAAAAAATCCCACACTGGGGCAAATTTATCTCTGAAAGAGATCTGGAGGAAGAGAAAGAACCCCACACTGGGGCAAATCTAGGTTTTGAAGAAAAATGCAAAAGTAAGAAGAATGCAATGAAGAAAATGCAAAGAAAGAAAATCCAATCAAACTGGGGCAAAATTTTCCTCAGTTTCGTTCAAAATTGGAAATAATTTCAAAATGATGCAATCTCAGGCTATTTCACACCCCTCTCATCAAAATTAGCTTTCAAGCCTCAACTTTTCTTGAAAAACACCCCACCTGACTTCATTTCAAAAGCCCAAAGTCCTGGCTTTCGTCATTTGCCGTATTTTCTATTAGGAAATTTGCTAATCAACTGGCAAGTGATGTCCATAATGCCTTCGCCTAATCTTACAAGGGAAGCGCATTTTACTGATGTCAGCAATCTTCAGTTCATACTCCTGAGTCGATTATGGTTGAGTTTTTTCCATTGTTCCTTAGGTGAAAACCCGAAAGGGCACCTCAAAAGAAAAGGAGAAAAAGAAAAGAAAAAAAAGAAAACAAAAACAAAAACAAAACAAAAGAAAAGGAGTGGGGGCAACTTTGGTGAAAACCCGAAAGGGCGCCAAGGTAGGATTTCTGCAATGAGCAAGCACAAGGAGGAACAACTGGTGGTTTAGTCCATTTGGATTTCTCCTCATTTTTGTCATACCTCTGCCAATATTGAATTCCAGAACAAGGATATTCAGAGATTCGAATACGCGTCCTTGGGCCAAAACTGTGTCATTTTGTAAAACATTCTTTGGCAAATACATTCTTAGGAAACTCATTTTTACCAAATTTCTTGCATTCATGGCATTTTTGTAGAATTTAAGCACAAATAGTTGTGAGTGCATTCTTGTGCATATTCATGCGAATTTTTCTTGCATACCTCATTCTTTATCATTGAATTGTGGTAAATGACAACCCCCGTGGTTTATTCGAAGCATACTTGGGTTCAGTCATCTCTTAAAAAGGGCTAAGGCGCAACCAAGCCAATTACGAAGGCTTCGTAATATGGCAAAATGCTTACCCGATCAGTCTGGAAAAGCAGAGACATTTGAAGTGATAAATCCAACCAAGTCAGATGCCGCGGCCAACTTTGACGAAGGCATCAAAAGGCTTACGTTTACACGATTCTCCAAAGGCAAACGGATCAAATGATGGTGGCAATTCTTTTGTTTTTTCTCTTTTGCAGAAAATTCCATGCATGGACGAAAACAATCACACCTCGCACTGGAATCGGTGTTGGAAGGAGTCCTCTGGTGAACAAAGGCAAATCGAAAATATTGCAAGCAAATTTGATCAAAAGGTGCAACAGCATGGCGATACAGAATCAACTATGGACTCAAGTTGCAAAAATCCGTCATACTGGGGCAAATTAATTTTTTGGAAAGATTCTCAAGAGTCGAAAAGAAAAGCGGAAAGAAAAGAAAAATCACCAAACAAAAATCAAAAATCAAATCAAGTTCATCACGGCAGGCTCGGGTTTGATCCCACTGTCCGTTTGTCAAGAGCATTTCATTTTCATAGCCACTAGCCGTGGGTCAGTCCCACTAGTGATCATTTTCATTTACTTAGCCACTAGCCGTGGGTTAGTCCCACTAGTGTGCATTGCATTTTTCATCGCCACTAGCCGTGGGTTAGTCCCACTAGTGTGCATTTCATTTTCATAGCCGCTAGCCGTGGGTTAGTCCCACTAGTGTGCATTGCATTTTTCATAGCCACTAGCCGTGGGTCAGTCCCACTAGTGAGCATTTTCCTTAGCCACTAGCCATGGGTTAGTCCCACTAGTGTGCATTGCATTTTTCATAGCCACTAGCCGTGGGTCAGTCCCACTAGTGAGCATTTTCATTTACTTAGCCACTAGCCGTGGGTTAGTCCCACTAGTGTGCATTGCATTTTCATCGCCGCTAGCCGTGGGTTAGTCCCACTAGTGTGCATTTCATCTTCATAGCCGCTAGCCGTGGGTTAGTCCCACTAGTGTGCATTGCATTTTTCATAGCCACTAGCCGTGGGTCAGTCCCACTAGTGAGCATTTTCATTTACATTGCCACTAGCCGTGGGTCAGTCCCACTAGTGTGCATTGCATTTTACATTGCCCTAGCCGTGGGTTAGTCCCACTAGTGTGCATTGCATTTTTCATTAGCCGTGGGTCAGTCCCACTAGTGAGCATTTTCATTTACTTAGCCACTAGCCATGGGTTAGTCCCACTAGTGTGCATTGCATTTTACATGCCGCTAGCCGTGGGTCAGTCCCACTAGTGAGGCCCTAGCCTCTAGTGTTTCATTTTCATTGCCGCTAGCCGTGGGTTAGTCCCACTAGTGTGCATTTCATTTTACATTGCCGCTAGCCGTGGGTCAGTCCCACTAGTGAGCATTTTCATTTACTTAGCCACTAGCCGTGGGTTAGTCCCACTAGTGTGCATTGCATTTTCATCACCACTAGCCGTGGGTCAGTCCCACTAGTGAACATTTGCATTTACCCTGCCGCTAGCCGTGGGTTAGTCCCACTAGCGCGATTCCATGATTTTCATTTTATTCGGGCCAGTCCCATGATTGGCATTTTATTCAGGTCAGCCCCATGATTTACATTTCAGTCCGGGTCTATCCCGTGGGTCTATCCCATTTACTTTTCAGTCCGGGTCTATCCCATGGGTCTATCCCATTTACATTTCTGTTCGGGTCAGTCCCGTTTAAACTCCTATTCGGGTCAGTCCCGTTTAAATTCTGTTCGGGTCAGTCCCGTTTAAATTCCGTTCGGGTCAGTCCCGTTTAATTCCTATTCGGGTCAGTCCCGTTTAAATTCTGTTCGGGTCAGTCCCGTTTAAGTTTCTATCTTGGGTCAGTCCCGACTTTAAAAAATTTCCTGTCAAGAGTCAGTCCCCATTGTTCGAGACGTGTTCGCCGCCAAATAACACAGGTGAGTATTTGGTGTCTACTTCTTTGTCTCAAGTTTTTCCAAAACTCAGACAAAGGCGTTTTAAATTCTGTTCGGGTCAGTCCCGTTTAAATTCCGTTCGGGTCAGTCCCGTTTAATTCCTATTCGGGTCAGTCCCGTTTAAATTCTGTTCGGGTCAGTCCCGTCTAAATTCCGTTCGGGTCAGTCCCGTTTAATTCCTGTTCGGGTCAGTCCCGTTTAAATTCTGTTCGGGTCAGTCCCGTTTAAGTTTCTATCTTGGGTCAGTCCCGACTTTAAAAATTTCCTGTCAAGAGTCAGTCCCCATTGTTCGAGACGTGTTCGCCGCCAAATAACACAGGTGAGTATTTGGTGTCTACTTCTTTGTCTCAAGTTTTTCCAAAACTCAGACAAAGAGGGGCAAACTGTAGACACCAAATTTTTGGTGAAATTTCATTTTTAGTTTTTTATTTGTTGTGTTCATTTTTAGTTTTTAGTTTCCAGTTTTATTTTTATTTTTAAGTTTTATCATAGAATTTGTTGAAAAAGAAAAAAAAGAAAAAGAAAAGCATTCAAAAAAAATATGATTTAGTCGTTTGTAATTTAAATTTAATGCTTTCTTGAAAGAAAAAATGAAAAATGATGAAAAATGAAAAATGAAACAAAAAGATGGAAAAATGGCCATTTTTGTTGTTTTTAGTTGTTTAGTTTTTAAATTATTTTCATTATTATTATTATTATTATTATTACCTGGTTTTTGTCAATTTATATTTTATCATTTCTGTATTTATTAAGTTGAAAGTTAAAAATAAAAAAATAAAAAAAAGAAGGAAACGCGGCAAGCTGCGTTTTGGTGCAGCTTGCAAGGAAAGATTGAGACGGCTCCTTTGGCTGCAAATATGGAAAGAGGGCTGAGTTGTTTGAGGGCTAGGGATTCCCATATAAATAGAAAGAGAGGAGGTAGCCGCAAAGAGATAATCTGGGGGGAAAGACAGAAAACAGAAAAGGCAAAAGAAAAGAGCCGAAAGAAAATTTGGGGAATGGGGGGCTCAAGAAAAGAAACCTACGGGCTGAGGTCTGAGAGAGAAAGGGAGGAAACAGAGGGCTGTGCAAAAGGCTAGAGCTTTGAAGGAGGGTTTAAGTGGGCGGGGGAAAGACAGAAAACAAGAAAAGGGTTATGAAGGTTTTGGGGAGGAAGCGGCGGCAGTGAAAGAAACAAGAAAGGAAAATGGGGTCAGGGGGAGAAGAAAACAAAAAGAGAGGAAGCTTGTCTGGGCTAAAAAACCGAGAGCAAAGGAGAGAAATCTGGGCTGAGGTCTGAAAGAAAAAGAGAGTGGAGAGTGAAGCTGGGATAGATTGGGAGCAAAAGAAAAGGGAGAGGCTACGGCTGAAAGAGAAAGGGAGCAGCAACCAAAGCAGAGAGGAGGAGGGATTGCCGGAACTTTCTTCATCGGCTGTCTTTGTTCTATCCGTCTTTCAAGGTATATTTCCAAGCTATTCATCAAAGCTATGTTTTAGATTTTTACCTGAAGTCAGGATTGTTTTTCTTGCTTCCGTTGTCAAGGATTTTATGGGAAAGACTAGATTTTTTTTCCGTTGATCAAAACCTCTTAGCAGCAACTTGATAAAAATTTGATCTTTCGGGCTACTAAACCATTTTATGTGAATGTATTGTTCAGAATTTCTTTGTTGCAATCAGTTCTTTCATTGTTGTTTGTTTATTTGGAGCTTTAAAGTTGAGCAGCTTGTTGTTGGGTTACCTGAATCTGGTTTGCTTGATGAAATGGAAAGCCGCGGCTGGGTAAAATTGCAGAAAAACTTGCGACACTTTGTTGCTTTCTTCCTATCGTTGTCTTTGCTGTTTACTTATCATGTTTCGTTGGTTAGCTTCATTTTTCTGTTTTCGATCTTGCTACAAAGTTGCGTGTTTAGTTGATGATGGATAGGTAGAATTCTGGTTCCTTGTTGAATCTGTTTGCATGATAAACTAGAAATTCTGGACACAAGTCGCGGCTGAAAACTGCAGCAAAGCTTCTGATTTTCCAGATTTGCGTGATAAGCTTTCTTGAGTTTTTTTGTTTCCTTGTTTGGGCTTGCGGTTTGGCTAGCTGTTGTTTACTCTAAAGCCTTTGATGCTTGGTTAAAAATCCTGATTCACTATGGGTTGCCGAAAGCTTCCTAGCTTTGCAGAAATTCTTGCGGCATGCTGTCTTGCTGTTTTTCTTTCTTTATCTTGGGCGGTCATCAACTTGGATTTGCCATCTTATTCTTGCAAACAAAATGTCATGTTTGATTTGGGTTAATAATTTCTGTTTTGGTGAACTTGTTTGTATGATGAATTGGGTGTAGTTGTTGCTAGACATTGCCGAAGCTTTGTGCATACAAGGAAGCAGCCTTTGTTTTTTAGTTGCAGAATTTTAAGCTTCTACGTAGCATGCATGTAAATGCTTTTAAAAAATTGCACTCCAACCCCTTGGCTTCTATCTAATCCTTCTAAGGCCCGTAAGCTTTGAAAATCAATCAATTGGGTCCCTGAAATTTGGCAGCAATATTACAAAGACTCAACTAAGTTCTAATTTTTGCAAATAGATCTTAGAATAGTTGGATTTCAAGCCATTACTTGACTTTATCTTTGCCTTTGGATTTCGAAGTGCCTAGAAGTGTTTGATAAGCTTGAGTGTTTGGTTAATGTTCGCATTTGAGTCCTTGGTAGCCTCAATTTTTCAACTCGATTGCTTGTTTGTTTTCATTTGTTTAAGTGGCACTTAATGCATGATTTTGTGAACCTTATGTCTACATGAGCTTATGTTTGCCTTTTCTCTTTAATTTTCCTAAATCAATTTGTTGCTTGACCTTTTTCTTGCTCTGGGACCTTTAAGGTTTTTAAAACGTTTTAATTGATTTCGGTTTGATTGATTAATGGTTGCTTTTGGATCCCAAAATGCAAGTGAAACCACTCATTGACCCGTATTTGATCTTGGGCCCTTGAAATTCTATAATAATTAATTGGACTTGAGGGGTTGTTAATATTCATGTTGAGATGGTTTAGATGATCGATTGGTCTAATTTGTTTTTTATTTGATCATTTCTAAGTTGCAAAGTGAGGACGGATTCGATGCTTGATGGATTCCAATTGTCATGTTTGTATTTTATCATTATATTGGTGCATTAATCCTTTCCTTTGAATGGTTTTAGCCCAAATTAGCTTCTTCTTTAGTGACCATAGCCCAAGTTGAGTCTCGTTCACCTTACTAGCATTACACACGGGGGAGGTACAATTTCTTTTTATCTCTTTTCGTTTCTCCTATGTGCTCTTATGTGTTATGTGAATATGCCTGTCTACTTCGCTTTCCTTGCCTCCTTGCATGCATTTACTTGCTTTTACTTTTATTTAAGTTTTATGGGGTATGTGTACACCTCTTGGCTTGTAATAGATAGGGCTCGAAGAGCATCTGGTCCATTTCCCCTTCCCCTTGGTTGCTTGCTTTTGTTGTTACATGTTAAATTGCTTTAGTAGGCTCTTGCATCTAGTCGAGCATGCTAAGTGCTACGTGCTACGTGTTTACGAGCGTTTTGGCATGTCTACTTGCTTTCATAACCATGAATGAATGGAATGGATGAATGTACGTCACCACACTAGCCTAACGCTAGTTGTGGCTCATTATTTCATTAGGAATTCATAGAAAGGGCTAGTCCAACGCTAGACCCAATAGGATTTTTCCTTTGTTTTTCTTCATTAATGCATTATTTGCCTGTTCACTACATATCATGCATCTTCCCTTAGTTTTATCATCTGGCATGCTCCTCGAACCTCTTTTCCCCTCATTTTAGGATTTTTTGCATCTCATACTAGTTATAGGGTTCATTTGCTTGAAAGTCCCCTTAAATATGGGATATAGACGAGTGTGGCTTTTCCTAAAGCCTTAGCACGCTTGTATCCTCTCTATAAAAGGGCAAATTGAGTCACGATTTAGGTCTCCCCGTACCCAATATGCATGAATTCCCTAGGCTCATGCATTCCCAATCCACTCTATCATCACACTTTCACTTTTGTCTCATTTGCACACATGCACCTTTTTATCACTTTCACTTGCACACGAACACTTTTATCTTCACTTGCACACGAACACTTTTATCCTCACTCGCACACGAGTACTTTCATCTTCATTTGCACACCGACACTTTCACACTTTTCTCTAAATTGCATACATGCATTTTGCCCACTAGCACTTGGAGTATATTTTATACATTCAAGGACATTTTCTTTGCACACTTCCCCTCACACTATTGTTTTTATTACTTTTTCACACAAACGCACATTTTTCATGGCATGCATTCATCCACTCATTTTTCACGTCATTTAGGTTTAGGTGTGACCTCTCCAAAAGGATCATTATTGGGCTTCACAATTAATGTGATTGGCACCACTCAACCTTTGAAGAGAAATTTCCCCCATGTCCCCCTAGGTCTAGGTTTTTGCATTCATATAGACATATCCAACACGCGATACATACCTTGGGTAGAAAAATTAGGAAAATTGGTTTAAGTCACGCAACTAGCCTTGGCTAGGTCGAAGGGGTGCCTTGGATTTTTATCCTTGCCTTCCCCTTCGTCAAATGTGACCCCCGATCCCTCTTTTGGTTACGTAGACCCAAAAGTTCTCTAAAAGGGTTTATTTACTTTTTTCATTCAAAAACAAAAATCATTTTTGGGTGACTTGGTACACCCTAACTCTATACCAAGTGGCGACTCCATTTTCCAAAAAACCCTTTTTGAACTTTATATGGCCAAACCGTCGCTTTATCAAGTCCCATGGCCTTTATTTTCATTTTGCACACGTTCACACCACACTACACACACCACACCCATCACAAACACATTCATTCAAAAAGTGGGGCGCGACAGGTTGTACATGTTGATTGCCGAGTTGAGCTTATGTAAATGTATTTTTGAATAGTTCCTTTTGGGCAAAATCCTAACTGTATTTGGATCTCATTAGCTCACTTTTGTTTTGTAAATTACAAACGTATGTATATAACACTGTTTAACCCAGTATATGGGTCTTATTTGGTCTGTACCCATTTTTCCGAGTTATATGACATGGCACCCACTATTCACCGACGGTTTAGTTTGCGTTTGGCTAATTTGTGATTTCGGCTTGTGTGAGCGCGTATTATTTTCCCGAAACGTCTTAGATCGTGTTTGCCTGCACCGTTAGTCCTGGCAAGAGTTGGGCAGGCAGTCCGCTAACCTCTTTGGTTCGCCTTAGGGGAAAGTGGGGCTGTCACAAGTACACACTTGCCTATTCATTTGTAGTTCAAGATATATAGTAGTAGCAATCAACCAGGTACATTAAGCATCATTCCAATATAATATGTAGTCCTAACATGCACTTAGAACGCTCACCAACTTAGTGAGAACTGTACACTTTGACCTCGGGATCACCCTCTTGCCCCCTCTCGCATCCTAAGACTAAACATAAGTACACACATGCATGTCGATTCTAGCCATCAATATACCATAAGAGAGTGCAGATTATATTCAAGTCTCAAACAAACCATCCAACTTCCACTCCCAAATTTCACACGTTTCTCTCTTGTAAAAACCAAGAACTCAACGTATAACCTATTACATATATAGTAGAGCATACGAAAAGAAATAAGGCATCAAAATTCCATCAAGACCCAAGGTCAAAAGCAACTACAATTGAGTTCGTAAATCATTACTCGAGCTGTCAAATTTCCAGCAAACATAACTCATATTTTCCTTCAAAGTTCACAAGGTTTTCTCGTTCAAATCAAGTGAAAAATCATGCATATACTAGATCAATAATTCAAATAATATATGAGGCAAAATATCCTGAATATAGTCAAAAATTTTGAAAAAAATTGGAATAAAACTCTCTTGGTTCCAAAGCTGAAATTTTCTATCAAGAAAATAACTTGGAAAGTAGATTTTTGGCTCCTCTTAACCCTTTTTCTTAGGTTCAACTCCAACATACAAGTAACAATTGAGATCATTCTAAAGTGGATTGAGCAAGAGTATGTCAAAAATCACTATAAAACTACTAATGTTTCCACATAGAAGCATATGTCAAACTCACCATAATAATTCCCCATCAAAGCTATTAAGATTTCCATGGAGCATGCATAATATTTCATCTTTAGCATATAAAGATGCATATAGCATGATTCTTAACAAAGAAATCTACCAAAATCCACATATAAAACTTGCAAACTAATGATCTAACCACACACATAAACCTAAAAATTTTCTAGAAACAAACTATCAAGAAGACAACTTGCAAACAACTAAATTCCTCCCTTTTTGCTCCTATAACATCATAGACTAAATAAACTCAAAAATAAGGGAAGAAAGATCAGTTTCCTACCAAACTTCACCTCTTTACCTCCAACCCTAGAATGGAAAGCCAATCAAGAAGGTTACAAAGATTTTCTTCCTCTAAGAACTCCTTCAAGAGCTTCCTCCCAAGTTTGAGTCAAGGATTGACGAATTAAATTAGGTTTTCTCTCTTATTTGCTCACTAATTAGACAAGAAAGCAAGGCTAGAAATTGGTTTTTTTCTCTCCATTTTTCTCCCTAAATTTCGTCCAAGGATTGCAAGAAAAGAAGAAAATGGTGTTGAAATGGAAGCTTAGTTGGATAAGAATGAAGCTTAGTCTTGGTCAAGGTTCCTTAGATGATTGACAAGTTGCAAAGCAAGAGGTAATATCTATCTAATTGTCTCTAAATTACTCAAATATCTAGCTCTTTTCCAATTAATTCTTAACAACTCTTGTCACATTATTCCTTTTGCACAAAACTCCCTCTTGTCCACCAAATTTGTTGCACACACCTCACTAATTGATCACACTTGTATAACGCATTATGAAACTCAACATGCAACAAGTTAAATAAGGCAATAGGAATAAAATCATGACTCAATCATTAAATCAACCAAGAATTCAAAGCAAGTAAATTAAAATATAAGATATGAAAATAATTTTTGGAGTCTCACACTCTCTCCTCCTTAAAAGAATTTCGTATTCGAAATTCCTACCTTTATTCACAAAAACAAAACTCGATTCTACAAAGTTTCCTCTGACTCCCAAGTGACTTCTTCCTCCTTATGATGCTTCCACAAACTTTTACCTAGAGGAAAATCTTACTAACATAATGGCAAAGCTTATTTGCTAAGAAAGTTCAAAGAAGATTTAAAATATTCAAGGTGATATAAACTTGGAACTCGATGAAAAGAACAAACTGTTACTACGAAATTTGTTTACTACTCTTGCTAGATCTAGAAATCGTATACTATGCTTTGGCAAATAGTTCACAGTGTAAATCTCCTGTCATTTCTACAATTGAATCACTAGACACGCACTACCCTTTCTAATTGAAATTCCTTCATTACTAACCACAAATGAAGAATCCTTACTTAAACCTAAGAATAGTTTGCAAAAATTGAATCATGGATAAGGATTTAACTCCAAACAAACACAGACATTTAATATCACTAGTTAACACATCAGGCACCAAGTTCAATATTTATAAAGCAGATACAACTTATGATGTAAAGCATTTACTACACATATTTCAATAGATACAACTATTTCAGGTAAAACATCACTAATGGCTAACTTCGACTATTAAAGCAGATTCTCTATAGCTTAATTCATTGGTTTGGGCAGTTCCTCACTTGATGTCCAAGTTTGTTGCATCTAAAACATGCACCAGTTTTCAAATGACACATTCCAGTATGAGTTTTGTCACAAATTTCACACATAGTAGGTACAAATCTCTTCCTGAAGTGTCAATTATTTCTTTCCTTCCTTTCCCTATCCTTCATAGCAAGTTCATCTTCACAAATCTCGTTGTGTTTTTCTTTGGTATCGTGGAAGCTTCCTTCACCACTTTTCACTTGGTTGTTAGGAATGTCTTGAGATGCAATTTGAGTAGTTGAATGCACCAATTCAAACTTATTTCACTACTCCTCTAGTATCCCTTCATATTTCTTTTTCATTTCAATTCAAACTTATTTCACTACTCCTCTAGTATCCCTTCATATTTCTTTTTCATTTTCAGGTTGTTGTTCAATAACTCCGTTTTCTCCATGCTCTCTTGCTTCCATCGTCCTTCCCAGGGGGTGAATTAGGTGGTTTAAAAACTAGCCAAGATATGAGTCACTTTTTGAGAACTTGCCCTCTTTTTCTAAAGGACCACACAATGGAGCAATTGATGAATAAGCACAAGTGTTTGGGAGTAGAAGAGATAGACAATTTATATTGCAAGACAGTAAGTAAAAGGATAGAATAGCAAACCAAGTTTCAAACTCCACTTGAGTTTGAATACCACTTTATATAGCAAGTTTTTTCAAGTTCATCAACTTACAACCAATCTCTTGTGTACAAAGGAAGGATCACTTCCTCCTCGCCCTAAGCCGCACTTGGTCAAGCAAGGAAGTTTTACTATCATTCGGATAACCCTCACAAAGCTACACTATTGAAGAAATAGAAACACACTTGAAAAGCTTATTGAAAATTCCATAACTAAGATGTGATACCCCGACTTTTAGGATACTATTTTTGTTTAATCTCAAAGAGAATATTACGATTTCTTTATTTTATTGTTTTATTCTATAGACTAGAAACCCTAAATTCTAGAACCCCTAAAGTCTAATCAAAACCCTAGTTTCACTTGTGACTGACCGTTTTCTCAAATTTCTCATATTTCAATCGAAACCCTAATTGTAATCTATGCAATTGTAAAACCCCTCATATTTTCTTAAAATTCCCTTTTATTTGGAACTTATGATTTTATAATAGCCTTACTACCCAATCACCCTACAATAAGTGCAAATGAATATAGAAGGAAGGGTTTTTCCTTTTCGTTTTAAAGTTAGCACGAATTAGGGTTTTACGCCTATCCGTAGTGCGACTATCCGGTACGAAGTGTGGATCAAATTTGGTGATTAAAAGTGAGTTTTAGATAATATTAAGTGTGTGACTAGAAGTGGTAATAATAAGTTAGTGAATTATAAGTTAAAACTCTAGTATACGCGATTTAAGGAAAATCGGCTCGAACCGACGGGTGTCACGCGCTACCGATTGAACACACCACTTGAACACTACTTTATTACCTTCATCTCCTTGCTTTGATATCAACAAAATCACCCCAAAATACCCTTCAAGGCAGCCGAAATTCTTGACCAAGAGAGAGAGAAAAAAAGGAAAAATGAGTGGAATTTGGTGGAGACACTTGTTGGCCATCGAAGGGCCTTTGACCAAACTAATTGTCTTGCCTTCTTATCTTCATTTGGCTCCATTTCTTCATCATTTTCTGCTTGTCTTGGCCGAGAGAGAGAGAGAGGAAAACAAGGGGAAGAAACTCCATTTCATCTTGAGTTTGATTCATTTGAGTGAGAAAACAAGAAATCTAAACCGATTAATCACTAGTTTGGAAGCTTGGGAAGCTTGAGGGAAAAAAATTTCAAGGAAAAGTGGAGGATCCTTCTTGCAAGCTCTTGTCTTGAGGTATAATGGCTGATCAACCTTTCTTTCTCCATTAATCATGATTAGGTTGGGTATTAATGTTAGAATTGTGCTTGTGATGCTTGTTTCCAACAGTTTTGATGGTTGGAGTGATGAATTTTGAGTTAGGGTTTTGATTGATTCACTTATATTTCTTGTGGTTTAGGTGTTAGATGATGCATATATATGGTATATAATCTTGTAAAGGAGAAAGTAGTGGTAGTTTTAAGGTAAAAATGTGAATTATAGCTTGCACATAACAAAATTCCAGATTTCTGGAAATTGTAGCTTCAGTTCTGCCCAGTTCCATTTCATTATGCTAGAGGCCGAATTATGCTTAGTATAAAACATGAAAGTTGTAGATAATGGTGTTTTATAGTTTTATACAAAATTTCAGCTCAATCGGAGCAACGTATCTTGTGAAAAGACCAAAATACCCTGACTGCCATAAGTAGAACGTTAGGGACAGTTTTGACATTTCACCAATCTGACCACATCTGTTCACCCTGATCCGTGCTGATTTAGTCTATGACCGAAACACAGAAGTTGTATTTCTATGTCTTATCTTTCCAACGCCTCTAGAATCGCCTCGATTGGACTTCGGTAGCCTGAGTTATTGTTGTTTAACCATAGTGCGGTTAGTTAACCCGTTTGTGAGATTCTGGTTTTGTACAATGGAATTTTGACCTAGCTACACTACGAATTGGACTGAGTGGTCTTCATAAAAGTTGTAGGCCTTTGTCTTAGCTTCAAAACTGTATAAATTGCATCCCAATCCGATAAGTGTAGCCTCAGTTGTGTCTATTACGTAAAACAACATCAAATCTGTCATTTGCTAAACTTCATTTCCGCACTTGTCGTTAGCTTGATTTTGTACTTGTTTGACTTTGAGCCTATTGAACGGCTATTGAAATAAGATTATTTTGTGTGTGACTTTGGGACTGTTTGAGGAAAATATTGAAGCCATAAATGGCTGGAAAATAGGTAAAAACAAGGGGCATACCGCCAAAGTTTCACTAGAGATAAACCGGTCTTCGAAGTTCTAGTTCTGTCTTTTGCAAATTTGACTTGGATACACCGAAAACTGGGTTGAGGTGTCTTCATGGAAGTTGTAACATTTTGTCTAAGCTTCGAGACACTACCTAGTGTATTTTGATCCGATAGCCACAACTTTGGTTATGGTCCAAATCGTGTAACCTATTTTTACATCTTTTTCATTTTCACGCACGCGCACGTGCATGTCTCAACCGTTTTTGCCGTTTTGGACCGTTTAGGCCTACTTTTGTTATTTTGTTACCAGTCCGGCCATTTCGGCCAATTTCGACATTCTTTTGGCATTAACGTCATTTTTGACCCTTTTTTATTCTTTTCGACCGTTTTCAATCGTTTAAGTTATAAACTGCTATTGTATGGCCATTTCACTTATGTGTGTATATAATCTATCAATACAGACCGTGAGGCTTTTGACAGTGACGGTCAAGCTCAATGAATTGTATCATTTTTTGTGCCAAGCTTTATCAAGTGAGTAATTGGGTTGTTTCTTGATGTCAAATTATCAAAGTGCTTTGTATATGTTAAATGGGTACTTAGGCGAGGGTGTACTTTATCTCACTCGACCTAAACCCATCCTTTGTTTTGATTTCATATGTGAGAATACATGTCTTATGTTGAGTATCACTCTCTTGTTGTGTGCTGATTGGGGTGGTTACATGATTTGAGTTGAACCCTTTTTATTGTGTGCTGTTGGGGTAAGTACCTTGTTGTGTATTTTGTTGAGAGATATCATCTATTGAGAGATTGGATATCTCAGGGCTTGGTTCCAGCCCGGTTCCAAGGGTAGACGAACTATTCAAGCCAGCCGGGGTTTGGTCGAAGGTAGTTCCATGCTAACCTTGGGATTTCGTTCTTTGTTAAAGCTTTGATTAAAGCTAAGTGATTTTGTTTCGCTCGAGCTGCTGTGTGCTATTGACTGGCCAGCGGGGATTGATAAGGTGAACGGAGAAAGTAAGTGGAGTCTACGGACCATGAGTACTTTGGTTAACAGAGTGTCAACAGGCGTTCAAGCTCGGGGAATTGAACTGGCTTTGGAGCCACCTGTATCCTACCCTTGTGATGTTACCTTTCTGTTATTGATGTGAAATATCCTGATTTACTTGGTTAATTATGTGAGTTTACATTTTTTTTCCCCTCATTACTCACTAAGCATATAGTTTACCCCATTCTATTTGTTTTCCTTAGCAGGGGGCCGACGCTGGGATCGCTCGGGAAGGTGTTTAGACTTTTGATTATAGAATAGTTGAATTTGTATTTGTTCTAAGTTGACTAGTAAGATGTATATGGTTGTCGTGGTGGGTGTAGTTCTCAGCTTTTTTAGGGTTTACTTTTTGGTACTCGTAGTATATATGACTTGATGTACTTGTTTATGCAACTTTTGAAGCTGTAAAAGAGTAAATAGAACTTTCTTTTGGCGTGAAATCTATTTTCTCATGATAAGTAGTGAGTCCTGGCGCGAGCTAGGCAGGCGTCCCGCCGATACCTTCGGGTTCGCCCATTGGGAGAAGTGGGGGCGTCACAGGTGGTATCAGAGCGCCTAGGTTAGAAGACTTGGGCAGTTGGGGAATGTGTTATAGAACATATAAGTATGCAATTGTCTCTAAATTGAATCGTATCTATAGAGATGAAATGTCGGAAAACTGATGAAGTGATATTTGTTATGTAGGTATGGAGGCTGGGGGACCTAGCGATACCGGTGGACCTAGCCGTGAAGCAACTACGAGCTACGGGTGTAGGCGGTCCGGTGAATTGGGTGGCACACCGACGAGTACTCAGATACCAGAGGAGGGTTTGGGGAACCCTATAGGCTATATTCTCCCTTCGGCCAGATGAGTCGATCGTGTGAGTGTCGACATATGTATGGATACCCTGACGAGGTGATTATGGCTATAGATGATGAGCGTCGTCACCTAGGCAGGACGGTCGACACTTTGAGGGCACAGTTGGGTTGTAAGGCCCGAAGACAACCAATGAGACAATTAACAAGAAAGCAAGGCTGCTTGGGAGTAGAAGAGATAATCAATTTAAAGAGATAATCATCTTCATCTTGAGATGCCTTTAGAGCAATGCTCTTTCTTACTTTCGCATCCTCATCCTCTTGCATTTTGGACTTAAGTTTCAGCTCATAAGAGGTTAGAGAATTAATAAGAGATTCAATAGGCATAGTATTCAAATCTTTAGTCTCCTCAATAGCAGTCACTTTATTTTCCCAATCATTGGACAAGGCATTCAGGATTTTTCTATTTTTCTCACCAAGAGAATATTCTTTTTCTAGCACCTCTAAATCCTTAATGAGGTCATTGAATCTACAATACATCTCATCAATGTTTTCATGAGGTTGCATCTTGAAAAATTCATACTTTGTAACTAAAATGGATTTCTTTTGTTCTCTAACATTCTCACAACCTTCATGAATTTCTCTCAGTTTATCCCAAATTTCCTTGGCTGACTTGCAGCCTTTGACTCTAATAGATTCATTTGAGTTTAAAGCACAATATAACACATTCATGGCTTTTGCATTTAATGTGAGATGAGCTCTATCCGCAGCAGTCAGTTCATTTCTTATTTTTGGTCTAGATTTCTGAGTATTTTCATCTATAAGAGAGGCATCATATGGACCTTCACTAATAATAAACCACAATTCAATATCAATAGATTGCAAAAAAATAATCATTCTTTCTTTCCAACTCACATAATTTGACCCATTAAACATAGGTGGTCTAATGACAGAATGTCCTTCAAAGAACATAGCATTGTTGGTTGTCATCTTTACTCCAAAGCCGATTGAGCTTAATTTCTAGGAGACCAAGCTCCGATACCAATTGTAAGGCCCGAAAACAACCAATGAGACAATTAACAAGAAAGCAAGGCTGCTTGGGAGTAGAAGAGATAATCAATTTAAAGAGCACAAACGTAACAGTAAGTAAATAAAAAGGAAGGAATTGCAAACCAATTAACCACACAGCTCCTCTTGAGCTTGTAGATTAATTCAAACAAGCTACTTCAAGTTGATGAATTACAATCACTCTTGTGTACAAAGGAAGGTTCACCTCCTCCTTGCCCCGAAATCCACTCGGTCAAGCTAGGACGTTTTACTATCCCTCAGGACAACCCTCACAGAGCTACACTCATGAAAGATTCACTCACAAATGAAAAGCTTACAAGAACCTCACACCACTAAGACTACAAATCTTCTTTGAAGAGTATTTTCTCACTAAAATCTCTCTAGATCCTTTGTATCTTCAGTGTGCCAAAGTTATTTGAAATATCTGACCAACCACTATTTATATAGAGCCAAGAAAGTGCCTCATAAATGCTTCCAACGGATAGAAAGTAGCTGAACAGTCAACTATCCGTTGGCAGTGTCGGACGTCCGATAGCCCTGTTTTATGCGTCCGACAGCAGGCAGAGAGTTTAAGAGATTTTCTTCAATTCTTTCGGACGTCCGGTAGGCTGGTTTTCTGCGTCCGAAGGTATGATGTAAAACTGGGAATTTTTCTTCAATTCCTTAGGACGTCCGGTAGGCTGGTTTTCTGCGTCCGAAGATACTCAATGGTTGTCGGACGTCCGATGCAGTCTTTTTGAGCGTCCGACAGCTTTCAGCAACCTTTGTCTTCTTTCAATAGCACTTGTTCATGGAATCATATAACTTCATAACTGAAAATATTTCTTGGAGAGATATTAGTATCATCCATTTGTTTTGTAAACATCAAAAGATAGGGATCAAAATCAACATTTTCCCCCTTTTTGATGATGACAAAACAATGGATGGAAAGAAACAAAAATAAGTATAAGCTCCCCCTCAATCATCGCAACCAAAATTTTTAAGAGCCAAACTCATAATCTCAGAGTAACTCCCCCTTACACATTGCATCCATCACTCCCCCTTTTTGTCATCATAAGATGAGAGTAATAACCAGCAACCATAATCCAACAACAATAATGGAGAATCCAATATTCCAAACAAAAACAGAGAAATGATACCAGAATTCAGCAATACCAACATACCAACATATCACAGAGAGATTAGCAAATCATCGTTAGATCAGAATAGTTCTTTTCTCTCCCTTTTTGACATCATACAGATTCAGTAGTATTCAAAAATATCAGCGAAAACTCAGATCAAAGTATCAGAAATATCAAAAGAAAAAAAATATTGTGAACAAGAATCACTGCAATGATTAACAAAATCTCCTACTTGTTAAAGTTAGCATCATGTCTAACTATCCACATGCATTTCATGCCTTTTTTTATATTCTTTCTCACATAGCAATCACTTTTCATGTGACCTTTTTGACAATAGAAATTACACATAATCAAGGAGTGATTCACATGAACGGGTTTAATAAATCTGACTTGCCTTTTCCTGTGGATAGCAAATTCATTGGAATTAGAATTCAACCTATTCTTTTGAAAACAGACTTGTTTCTTGTGTTTAAGCAACTCATTTAGACCATCCATTCTTCTTTTCAAATCACCTTGTTCCTTTTTGAACAATTCACAAAGCTTTATTTTTCTATCAAGCTCAAAGTGTAAAGCAGTCTCACTCTTTTTGAAGTAATCATTTTCAGCTTTCAACTTTTTATTTTGTTGAAAAAGATTTGCATTATCTCGAAGTAAAAAACTAATTTTCTGTTTTAACTCCTTGTTTCTAGCATAAGATTCTTTCAAACTATCATGCAATTTTATAATGAAAGATTCAAGATTATCATCAGTTTCATCATCACTTTCAAATTGAGAGTTACAAGATGTTACCTCATCATCTCCAATGGCCATAAATGCCAATTGAGCAGATTCTTCATCCTCTTCAATTTCACCATCGGAGTTGCACTCATTCCATGTGAATTGAAATTTGTTGAATCTTGGTTTTCTTCCTTCTTTCTTCTTCATCACTGGACATTCACTTGCATAGTGTCCAGGTTGGCCGCATTCAAAGCACTTATCAGTTTGCTTTTTGTTAAACTCTAGCTTCCCTTTGTTTCTCAGGTTGTTGAACTGATTTGGGAGTGAATTGCTAGGTCCACCTTTTCTAAATCTCCTCTTGTTGAGTATTCGTTTGAAACTTCTTGTGATGAGTGCGATATCATTGTCATCACCTTCTGCATCTTCTTCATCTAGGGAGGTAGAATCATCTTCATCTTGAGATGCCTTTAGAGCAATGCTCTTTCTTACTTTCGCATCCTCATCCTCTTGCATTTTGGACTTAAGTTTCAGCTCATAAGAGGTTAGAGAATTAATAAGAGATTCAACAGGCATAGTATTCAAATCTTTAGTCTTCTCAATAGCAGTCACTTTATTTTCCCAATCATTGGACAAGGCATTCAGGATTTTTCTATTTTTCTCACCAAGAGAATGTTCTTTTTCTAGCACCTCTAAATCCTTAATGAGGTCATTGAATCTACAATACATCTCATCAATGTTTTCATGAGGTTGCATCTTGAAAAATTCATACTTTGTAACCAAAATGGACTTCTTTTGTTCTCTAACATTTTCACTACCTTCATGAATTTCTCTCAGTTTATCCCAAATTTCCTTGGCTGACTTCCAGACTTTGACTCTAATAGATTCATTTGAGTCTAAAGCACAATGTAACACATTCATGGCTTTTGCATTTAATGTGAGATGAGCTCTATCCGCAGCAGTCAGTTCATTTCTTATTTTTGGTCTAGATCTCTGAGTATTTTCATCTATAAGAGAGGCATCATATGACCTTCACTAATAATAAACCACAATTCAATATCAATAGATTGCAAAAAAATAATCATTCTTTCTTTCCAACTCACATAATTTGACCCATTAAACATAGGTGGTCTAATGACAGAATGTCCTTCAAAGAACATAGCATTGTTGGTTGTCATCTTTACTCCAAAGCCGATTGAGCTTAATTTCTAGGAGACCAAGCTCCGATACCAATTGTAAGGCCCGAAGACAACCAATGAGACAATTAACAAGAAAGCAAGGCTGCTTGGGAGTAGAAGAGATAATCAATTTAAAGAGTACAAACGTAACAGTAAGTAAATAAAAAGGAAGGAATTGCAAACCAATTAACCACACAGCTCCTCTTGAGCTTGTAGATTAATTCAAACAAGCTACTTCAAGTTGATGAATTACAATCACTCTTGCGTACAAAGGAAGGTTCACCTCCTCCTTGCCCCGAAATCCACTCGGTCAAGCCAGGACGTTTTACTATCCCTCAGGACAACCCTCACAGAGCTACACTCATGAAAGATTCACTCACAAATGAAAAGCTTACAAGAACCTCACACCACTAAGACTACAAATCTTCTTTGAAGAGTATTTTCTCACTAAAATCTCTCTAGATCCTTTGTATCTTCAGTGTGCCAAAGTTGTTTGAAATATCTGACCAACCACTATTTATATAGAGCCAAGAAAGTGCCTCATAAATGCTTCCAACGGATAGAAAGTAGCTGAACAGTCAACTATCCGTTGGCAGTGTCGGACATCTGATAGCCCTGTTTTATGCGTCCGACAGCAGGCAGAGAGTTTAAGAGATTTTCTTCAATTCTTTCGGACGTCCGGTAGGCTGGTTTTCTGCGTCCGAAGATACTCAATGGTTGTCGGACGTCCGATGCAGTCTTTTTGAGTGTCCGACAGCTTTCAGCAACCTTTGTCTTCTTTCAATAGCACTTGTTCATGGAATCATATAACTTCATAACTGAAAATATTTCTTGGAGAGATATTAGTATCATCCATTTGTTTTGTAAACATCAAAAGATAGGGATCAAAATCAACATTTTCCCCCTTTTTGATGATGACAAAACAATGGATGGAAAGAAACAAAAATAAGTATAAGCTCCCCCTCAATCATCGCAACCAAAATTTTTAAGAGCCAAACTCATAATCTCAGAGTAACTCCCCCTTACACATTGCATCCATCACTCCCCCTTTTTGTCATCATAAGATGAGAGTAATAACCAGCAACCATAATCCAACAACAATAATGGAGAATCCAATATTCCAAACAAAAACAGAGAAATGATACCAGAATTCAGCAATACCAACATACCAACATATCACAGAGAGATTAGCAAATCATCGTTAGATCAGAATAGTTCTTTTCTCTCCCTTTTTGACATCATACAGATTCAGTAGTATTCAAAAATATCAGCGAAAACTCAGATCAAAGTATCAGAAATATCAAAAGAAAAAAAATATTGTGAACAAGAATCACTGCAATGATTAACAAAATCTCCTACTTGTTAAAGTTAGCATCATGTCTAACTATCCACATGCATTTCATGCCTTTTTTTATATTCTTTCTCACATAGCAATCACTTTTCATGTGACCTTTTTGACAATAGAAATTACACATAATCAAGGAGTGATTCACATGAACGGGTTTAATAAATCTGACTTGCCTTTTCCTGTGGATAGCAAATTCATTGGAATTAGAATTCAACCTATTCTTTTGAAAACAGACTTGTTTCTTGTGTTTAAGCAACTCATTTAGACCATCCATTCTTCTTTTCAAATCACCTTGTTCCTTTTTGAACAATTCACAAAGCTTTATTTTTCTATCAAGCTCAAAGTGTAAAGCAGTCTCACTCTTTTTGAAGTAATCATTTTCAGCTTTCAACTTTTTATTTTGTTGAAAAAGATTTGCATTATCTCGAAGTAAAAAACTAATTTTCTGTTTTAACTCCTTGTTTCTAGCATAAGATTCTTTCAAACTATCATGCAATTTTATAATGAAAGATTCAAGATTATCATCAGTTTCATCATCACTTTCAAATTGAGAGTTACAAGATGTTACCTCATCATCTCCAATGGCCATAAATGCCAATTGAGCAGATTCTTCATCCTCTTCAATTTCACCATCGGAGTTGCACTCATTCCATGTGAATTGAAATTTGTTGAATCTTGGTTTTCTTCCTTCTTTCTTCTTCATCACTGGACATTCACTTGCATAGTGTCCAGGTTGGCCGCATTCAAAGCACTTATCAGTTTGCTTTTTGTTAAACTCTAGCTTCCCTTTGTTTCTCAGGTTGTTGAACTGATTTGGGAGTGAATTGCTAGGTCCACCTTTTCTAAATCTCCTCTTGTTGAGTATTCGTTTGAAACTTCTTGTGATGAGTGCGATATCATTGTCATCACCTTCTGCATCTTCTTCATCTAGGGAGGTAGAATCATCTTCATCTTGAGATGCCTTTAGAGCAATGCTCTTTCTTACTTTCGCATCCTCATCCTCTTGCATTTTGGACTTAAGTTTCAGCTCATAAGAGGTTAGAGAATTAATAAGAGATTCAACAGGCATAGTATTCAAATCTTTAGTCTTCTCAATAGCAGTCACTTTATTTTCCCAATCATTGGACAAGGCATTCAGGATTTTTCTATTTTTCTCACCAAGAGAATGTTCTTTTTCTAGCACCTCTAAATCCTTAATGAGGTCATTGAATCTACAATACATCTCATCAATGTTTTCATGAGGTTGCATCTTGAAAAATTCATACTTTGTAACTAAAATGGATTTCTTTTGTTCTCTAACATTCTCACTACCTTCATGAATTTCTCTCAGTTTATCCCAAATTTCCTTGGCTGACTTGCAGCCTTTGACTCTAATAGATTCATTTGAGTCTAAAGCACAATATAACACATTCATGGCTTTTGCATTTAATGTGAGATGAGCTCTATCCGCAGCAGTCAGTTCATTTCTTATTTTTGGTCTAGATCTCTGAGTATTTTCATCTATAAGAGAGACATCATATGGACCTTCACTAATAATAAACCACAATTCAATATCAATAGATTGCAAAAAAATAATCATTCTTTCTTTCCAACTCACATAATTTGACCCATTAAACATAGGTGGTCTAATGACAGAATGTCCTTCAACGAACATAGCATTGTTGGTTGTCATCTTTACTCCAAAGCCGATTGAGCTTAATCTCTAGAAGACCAAGCTCTGATACCAATTGTAAGGCTCGAAGACAACCAATGAGACAATTAACAAGAAATCAAGGCTGCTTGGGAGTAGAAGAGATAATCAATTTAAAGAGCAAAACGTAATAGTAAGTAAATAAAAAGGAAGGAATTGCAAACCAATTAACCACACAGCTCCTCTTGAACTTGTAGATTAATTCAAACAAGCTACTTCAAGTTGATGAATTACAATCACTCTTGTGTACAAAGGAAGGTTCACCTCCTCCTTGCCCCGAAATCCACTCGGTCAAGTCAGGACGTTTTACTATCCCTCAGGACAACTCTCACAGAGCTACACTCATGAAAGATTCACTCACAAATGAAAAGCTTACAAGAACCTCACACCACTAAGACTACAAATCTTCTTTGAAGAGTATTTTCTCACTAAAATCTCTCTAGATCTTTTGTATCTTCAGTGTGCCAAAGTTATTTGAAATATCTGACCAACCACTATTTATATAGAGCCAAGAAAGTGCCTCATAAATGCTTCCAACGGATAGAAAGTAGCTGAACAGTCAACTATCCGTTGGCAGTGTCGGACGTCCGATAGCCCTGTTTTATGCGTCCGACAGCAGGCAGAGAGTTTAAGAGATTTTCTTCAATTCTTTCGGACGTCCGGTAGGCTGGTTTTCTGCGTCCGAAGGTATGATGTAAAACTGGGAATTTTTCTTCAATTCCTTAGGACGTCCGGTAGGCTGGTTTTCTGCGTCCGAAGATACTCAATGGTTGTCGGACGTCCGATGCAGTCTTTTTGAGCGTCCGACAGCTTTCAGCAACCTTTGTCTTCTTTCAATAGCACTTGTTCATGGAATCATATAACTTCATAACTGAAAATATTTCTTGGAGAGATATTAGTATCATCCATTTGTTTTGTAAATATCAAAAGATAGGGATCAAGATCAACAATGATACACATTCCAGGTACTTGAACCAAACAAATGTATTAGAATGAATGATCTCATTCCAAACCCAAGATATCCGATTCCGAATCCGAATCCAATACCGATGTGCGAACCAAACGCCACCTAGTTTATAAGGTGCTAAGAGATAATTAGAAGTTAATTAGATAGATTAGCTTTGGAAGACAAAGAGATGAGCATAAACTTTAGAGATGCCAAGTGTCGCGAAACCGTTGGAAGTTGGACTTTGACTAAGACTATCTTACCTCTTTACTTAACCAAATTTGACCCAAAATTCCTTCATTTTTCACCTTGCTTGGCCGAACCTTGGAGAGGGAAAAACAAGAGAGAAGTGTCGCGCCCCATTTTTGATAGAAAAATAATGAGTTTTATAAAAATGAATTCTTGATTGATTTTTTATTTGAGCAATGAATTTTTAATAAATAAAATAAAGAAATGAATTTTGGATTAATTTTGACTTGAAAAATGAGTTTTGATTAATTTTTTGATTGAAAAATGAGTTTTTTATTTTTAGAAAATAAATAAAGAAAATGGGCCTAGAATGGGACTAGAAAGTGCGACAATTTTGACCCAAAATAATAGTTTAAAAAGGATTTTTAATGAAAAATAGGAGTCGCCACTTGGTATTGAGTTAAGGTGTACCAAATCACTTAAAATGAATTTTTTAAAGAAAAAATAGAGAAAACCCTTTTTAAACGACTCCAAATCTACGAAAATCAAGAGAAAAGGGGTCGGGAGTCACATTTGAAGAAAGGGAAGGCAAGAATAAAATCCAAAGCACCCTTTCAATCTAGTCAAGCCTAGTTGCATGATTTAGTCAAAAATTTTCTTATTTTAGCCTAAGAATTTATCACATTTGGGTGCCACTATATGGATGCAAAACCTAAACCTAGGAGGACGTCGGGAGATCGATATGTCTCTTCGAATTTTAATTGGTGCCAATCGCATTTATTGCGACGCCCAAAAGTAATGATTTGAAGAGGTCACGAATATGTAACAATGAGACTCGAAGAAAGAAAGAAAATAATAATAAGATACAATTATACATGACCTACAGGAATGTATCATAATGGGTGCGGGGAGCTAGTACTCGTGATTTCAATTTTCCCTTTAATAGAGGGAATACGAGCACGCTAAGGTTAGAAAGCCATACTTGTCCATATCCCATATTCGAGAGGTATTTCTTCTATCTAATCAAAAAATGATCTAACCTAGTTCTAATTTTCTTAAATGGAATGCAAGTCTACATGTCATGTTTCACACATAGGGGTAAGGAATATACATATGGGGAAAATATGGAATAAGGGATATACATATAAGAGAAATGTCATGCAAAATGATAAAAAAAACCCTAAAAGATCGAAAATATGCATGTAAATGTAATAATTGTCACACATACATAATCTAATGCGTGGATGGTCTAAGGGTCTAGCATTGGGCTAGTGAGAAATCGGAGTGTGGAATAGGAAAAAAGGGCCACAACTAGCGTTAGACTAGTGTGGTGACGTCATGCATTATTATGATCAAATAAATCATATAAAACATAATAAAGCAAATAAACAATAATCACGTAAAACATAGTACATAAACATGATATCTAGATGTAAGGTCCTAAGAAAGCGAGTAACACGTAAACACACAAACATGCAAAACACACAAAGCAAATAAACCTAATAAAGACCTAACCATTACATTTGGGGGCCCTAACTACAATCTAAAGGGGGAAATAATAAAATAAATAGCAAAATACCTAACTATTACATCTTGGCATTTAAATGCCTCTCAAATAACCAAAATTAAAATAAAATAAATATACAAAAATTAAAATAAATAAAGTGAATAAATAAATAAATAAATAAATAACATTCAAACAAGCATTCAATTTCACACATAAAATCACATAGTAGCACATGGGATCAAGTAAAACCAAAATAAAGGAGTAGAGTGTACCTCTCTTGAATTATGACCTAAAGAAATGAAAATTTTCTTATTTACCCTCCAAAATAAAGAAAATGGTCAAGGCATCACTTTAATTAACATATAATCACAAGAAATGGAAATAAACACGAAATTGAATCAATCCAAGCATTCAAATAAAAGTAAACAACCCATATTCAACAAATTAAAACAAACAAGGATCCAATTGAAAGAATTAAAGAAGTTTGAGGGATCAAATCATTATTATTACAAATATTAAGGGGCGAAATTAAACTAAAATAAAGTTAAGGGTTTAAGATGAAGCCTATCAAAACTAAATGCTAAAATTCACAAAATAAATCAAAATCCTCTCATCAAACCCAAAACAAAAATATTATCCAAGTATTTAATTGTTTTACTAAATAAAAGCTATAACTTTAGCAAAAGTTATTAAACCTTCAAATTTCATCCTAAAATTCACTAAAAATCTATCCAAAAATCACATTAAATCATATCAAAGAAAATTAATATTTGAAAGGGACAAAATTGATTAAATTTTCTGATTATCTGGGCCGTAGCAGCATTATTTAGAAAACTAGGCGTCAAAGTGCAATTTTTAAAAGTTTGCATGCAAAGCTTTGGGCAGCTTTCTTCTGCAACATTCCTTCGCAACTTTCTTTTCTTTTAGCTCATTAACTACCCAAAAGCAACAGGAGACTGAAACGATCATGCAATTCAGGACTTTGTCTCCATAATTCAACATCAAATATTCACCAACAAAACATGAAATATATGGCAAGAAATTATCTAAAAACCCAACATAGCAAAGGAGGGGAATGGCTCATGAACCCAGCAACAAAAATTCAACATTTCACGCATGATGGGCTCCAATTTTTATAAAAAATGTGTTAAATCGACATAGATAGGGATCAGGATTACTTGAGAATGAATCTTGAACGATGCTGAAGCAACAAGAAAGAGCGGGCGATGATTCATGTAAATCAGAGCTATAAGAGTCTCTTGGAACATATGCAACTGAGAGAACCTTGCCTTCTGCATCAGACCCAATTGACGACGTTTTCCTCTGGTGGAATTGAACTTCCGAACAGTTCTAACGAAAGCAAAAACAAAGGTAATCCCAAATAAGCCAAGGGAACAGCCAAACCCATGGCAAGGAGCTCTGCCCAACTCTAAGCCCGGGCAGGGCTTGGGTAACAGAGCTGTGAACTTGACCAAGTCCAATGCCTTCTCCTGTATCCAGGGCAACTCCTCCTCCACTTCCTCTCCTCTTCTGCTTTGACTTTCTTCTGCTGCTGCTACTCTTTTCTAGCACTACTACTAGAACCCATTGCCATAGCAGAAACAAGACAGGCCCCGCAGCTGCAACCGGACGAAGTAGTAGTAGATGAGAAGGAATTGGGAAACGACAAAGACAGGGAAAAGGGGTACCATCTGGCTTTGAGAAGAGGGGTTTGGACAAAATTGAGGGTTTTGTGAGGATGATAATACTGGGAGCAGTAGAAGTAGAAGAGTGGCAACGAGGAGCTGAAGAGAGAGCCATCACCATCACTTCCAACTTTTTAATAAACTCAACAGAGTGAAACCCTCATTTTGCTATTTTTCCTTTTCCCAGTTTCTTTCTCTTTTCTCTCTCGCTCAGTTTTTCTTTCCGAAGCTCCTCCCAATTTTTCCAGGTCCCCCTCTTTTTCCGTAGATTTCTCTCCTCCGTTCGCCGCCCTTTTCTTCTTTCCTTGCTTTGTTTTCCTCTTTTCCTTTTCTCCCTACTGCCCGAAGCCTTTCTTTTTTTCTTCCCCTTGGTTCCAGATCTTTCTCCTACCCCAAGCTCTCTTTTCCTCAGTTTTTTCCTTCCTTCTCCATTTTTTTTGCTTCCTCCAAAACCCTTTTCCTTTTTGTTGAAAACCCTCTCCCTTTGTAGCTTTTTTCCTTGCTTCCCATTTCTTCCTTCTTTTCCGCCAGCTTCTCCTTTTTCTCTTTTCTTTTTGTTTTGTTTTTTCCATTTTTCCTAAGCTTCCAAGTGTCCTAGCCACCTACCCCCTTTTACATGTGGAATCAACAAAATGGGGACACTTGTCCTATTTACATGCACTATCACTTGTTCAATACTCCCTAATATCTTGTCTAATGCTCCTTTAACACACTTGTCCAACATGCAAGCCCCCACCTATATTCTTATTTTTATTTATTTATTATATTTTTATTTTTCAAAAATCAATTTAGTTAAACAAAGAAAAAACTAATTCCTAATTGAAATTGCATTGCAAAATTTTCATTTATTTTAAAAGAAATCGAATCTAAGATGATTAAAACATATTTTTGTGAAAATTTTCCTTTTCAGAATTTTAATGCAAAAATATCTTAAAACTAAAAATGAAGAACCTAATTTATGAAAATAAGCAGAAATAAACACTAACTATCATATAATCAATTAAAATAAAACAAAAATAAAATAAAAGAATAAATAAAGCTAAAATTGAACTAAATAACAAATAAAGCTAAAATTGAATTAAATAAAAATAAAGCTAAAATTAAATTAAATAAATGAAATTTTGGTGTCTACAAGAAGCCTCAACTTCAACCTCACTTTCTTGCTTAAATCTTGAGTTTCAATCGATAATTTTGCAAACTACTCCATAAAAGTTGATCACTAAGGAAGTTTAAGGGTTTTGGTGGAGTGATTTGGGAAGAGAAAGGTCTTAGTAGCCTCTTTGCATAGGGTTTAAGGTATTGATGTCAAGAAACTCCCTCTACTTCAAATATTTGCAAACTAGTGGTTTAAGGTTACAATTTTGGAAGCTTTATGAGAAATTTCATGGATTGAAGTAGTGATTTGGAAATTTTCAGTTTTTATGGTGAAATTTCTGCTTATATATGATGCTTAAGGGTTGGCCATGGTTTGATAGTTTTGCTATATGAAAAATCTAGTTTTATATGCTAGTGACTTGCCTAAGGAAATTTCAGCTTAGGGTTTCCAAATTCAGTTTGCTTGTGGTTGGTTTTTTAGTATAAATTTGCTATAATTGGAGGGTGTTGTGGCCTTAATTATGTGTATTTGATAGCTTATGACTTATGGTTGCGATTGCGTCTGAATTGAGATGAAATTTGGTGTTGAGTTTGGATGGAAAAGTAAAGAAAACAAGGGGAGGTGCTGCTAAAAATTTGTCCGCATGGAATCTTGAGAAGTCTTGGGAAATCTATTATATCTTGGTGTAGAAAAGTCAGAATTGAGTTCCGTTTATTGCATTTGAAACTAGATTCATGATACTTTCAACTATGAATATTTCATAATTTTTTCTCAATTTTTATGAATATCTATGATTTTTCAAACTTGACTGAATTTGCATACCTATTTTGTCTTTTGACTGGATGAAACAGCAAAGTGAGGCTAGAATTTGACTAACTTGTGGACAGAGTTTTAAAATGGTGTCTTCTAGGAAATTGTAACCCTTTGATTCTATTTTTCGACGGTATAAAGTTTATAAATTTTGGACTTAAGAAACTTGAGATATGATTTTTCAAATAGTATCGTGCCAAATCGGAAAAATTCTATTTTCCTAAAACTGTTCCTACTTTCATTTCCAACTTTAGGATTGGAGTTGGTAAACTATATTGAGTTTGGTTTATGAGCGGAATTGAGGTTTAAATGAAAGAAAATGAAGTTTTGGAAACCTTGATTTTTTCATGTATTTTGGTTTTGTATTGCTAGTCTTTTAATATAATATATGACCACAGGACTCGAGAGAGTTTAAAAGGACGAACCAGGATTAAAGTGAAGGGTTGCAATTGATTGGTGAGTGTTCCAACTGTGTATTACATGCTCATTGTTGCTAGAAGTTGCTAGATACTTGATTTATCATCTCATAGGCAAGTGTGTACTTTATCACATTTGATCTAACTCGATTAAACTTTGATATTCTGTTCAAGCATGTACGACCATTTAATTATAACCGAAATCTGCCCAGAATCCGGCCACTTTCTAGACGGATTTCCAACCGGATTTGAGGCAGTGAGGATCAAAAATTTTTTTAAGCCTTCCCTGTCAATTTGGCCGGATATGTGGCCGGATTTGGTGAGAAATTTCTGATTTCTGCAGTTTTCCTTCAGTCTTCTTGTTTGATCAGGTTTTCATAACTACCCCGGTTTTCAACTGTTTGGACTTAAAATACTTGAAATGTTTGAAACATGATATGCTGAACTTATTTGTGACTTGAATCTGTTTAGGCAAGTGTGCTCTTATGTACATTCAATTGACCTGATTTGACTAAACACTTGATATCTCATTCATGCATGAACAAGTGACTTGATTTGTATGTGACCTGTATATTGACTTGAAATACTTGGAATGCTGGAGAATGTGAATTACTGGATATTACTTGTGACTTGATTGTGGCGAGGCGAATGTGTTCTTATTCGCGCTCGACCTCCATGAACTTGAATTAATCGATCCTGCGTGTGGACTTGCATGTTTATGTGCATGATTGTAGTCCGGCTACATTTCTCTTGTGGCAGTTGAACTGTAGACCGGCTGCATTTCTCTTGTGGCGGTTGAATAGTAGATCGGCTACATCCTTCTTGTAGCTGTTGAATTGTAGACCAGCTACATTTCTCTTGTAGTGGTTGAACTGGACCTTGGACCTTATCTGAGACGTTGGGTAAGTGGAATCTAGGGTTACTCATGTGTATCCCTGAATGTAAGTCGGTAACGGCTGAACTGAACCCTCGATGGACCCCTTGCTTTAAACCAGCCTCAGAGCGGTCGGGTAAATTAGGGAATCTTGGGTAAATGACAAGTCCCTAATCTGTTTACTCCTGACTAGAAGTCATCATTGGAATACTAATATTACTGAATACGGAGCGTTAAGTATCAACTAACGTCTCCAATCAATACTGCATGAGCATTGGATAACAGTCAACGACTCCATTCCCGATTATTGAATACTTGGGGCTATAAGTCATATCCTGAATTACTGTATATCTGGGACTATAAGTCCAACCCAGGGTTAGTTGGTTAAAAATCGAGTCAGCAAGGGCTTGGTCGAGGAGATCAACGAACCTTGAGTACTTCTTTGACGTTCGAGTCTGGTAAGGGGTATGTTTGGTGGACGGAAATTGGTGTAAAGTGGAGATCTACGGACATTATACTTTCGTGGTTGACGGACAGTCAATGGACCTTGATCAACCTACTGTGGAACTTGCTCTTGAGAGTAACCTATATCCTTTGCCATGAGTGTGTTCTTTACTATACTCTTTTGCATGATCTATCTGGCAACTTGTTTAACTATATACTGTGTCATGATCTATTTGAGTTTGACTTGTTTCTTGATGTTTGGGTATGCTATCTTGTCTCTTATTTTACCTGCTTGGTTACGTGGAACTTCACTGGACTTTTAACTCATTCCATACCATTTGTTTTCCTTACAGGGATGAGAACATGAGAGGTTGAATTGAGGAAGGCCTCGCTTTCTTCTAAGTTTGTTAGTTGCTCAAGCGAGTACTTCATAGATGTCTAGCCAGCTTGTTTGGCTATATTATAGATAGTGTGGACATTGGAGGTCCATGAGAGTATCTATATTGAAGGTTGTAATTAATATCGTTGTTATTATTGAGGTTTTATTTGTAAATTTTCATGATACATGACTGAGTTCTGGAGTGAGTTGGGCAGGCGGTCCGTCAAACCCTTGGGTACGCCCTAGGAGGAGGTGTGACTGTCACAAGGAAAACTAAATTTAATTATGCATACATATAAACATCCATAGACAAAAACATCCAAAAAGTTATACCACATATGCCAAAATTTGTAATTATTCATTGCAAGTAATTTGTTATAATCATTACTATTAACTCAACAAATGTCATCATTATTAATAATATCAGTAATAAAATAATTACAAATTACTATTCATGAATAATAAGTAAAAATAATAGAGTGCCTAGATAATTGAAGATAAAGTTATTAATTACTATTATTAATTAAATTATGATTAATGGTTCTGCTTTACTATTAATCGAATAATTATTACTAATTATTTTTAATTACTATTTACAGTGAATTTGTAATCACTAAATACAAGTACACTTATTATTATTCATTATTCACTAATCATAATTACTATTTAACTGCTGACTACTAATGAACATTACTACTACTTAGTAGTATTTACTAATAGTATTAGTTACTATTACTATTACTTACTAATTATTAGTGCTCTTAATTACCAATCACTACCTCAATTTACATTTTACTATTGCTATTTGCTATTTACTATTAGTATTTACTTTTTACTATTATTATTATTATTTAATTATTACTATTACAATTTACTATTTCCTATAACTATTACAATTTATTATTATTATTAATACTTACAATTACTTTTACTATTACTATTTACTATTGCTATCACTATTACTATTTATTATTCCTTGTTACTTTTACTATTTATTATTCACAATTCACTGTTACTATTTACCATTATTATTATTAGTTATCAATACTATTACTATTTACTATTTAGTGACAACAACACATTAATTCGCATAAAAAAATTACTAGATGCTATTAGCTACTCAAAGCTTCACACATAGCATGAAATCTGTTATATAAAATAATTATTAATACTAATTACTAACAAAAAGTACCTTAATTGGATGACAGGGGTTCACTTTCTCTGGATGCACACCTCTTCAAAGTTTTAGATCAGCAACAAGAGGATTGCAAGCCACTATTTTAACACATGGAAAATAGGTGAGGTGAAACTACTGCTTGACTGCCTGAAAGCTTGGAAGACAGGCGAAAGTAGGCCACTTCTTTAGTCTGCCTTAGCTTTGGGATGACAATGCCGGCAACACTACTTTGGTAAAACACTGAAAAAGGTTTTGGGAACACGCTTTTGAATCTGTTTTCAAAAAGACACTTGCGGAACCACTCCATTTAGAAGACACTAGAGAAGAAGGAGAGATTTGAGGATGAAAAATAGAGAAAAATGTGGGTGCTGCGAGAGAAATTGATGAATTTGGCATATCTTTTATAGCAAAACTTCAACGAAGATAGTTTGTATTGATTTTACATCGTGTGCATCAGAAAAATCAAACCGTTCATCTCATTATATTCATCGGCTAAAATTCATCATGCGACTATTCAAAAATTATTTTCGGAACTTAAAGCCTGACTGTTGATCACATTTGATAAACGGTTAATCATGATCGCCTTTTGGATGCAATGTCTGACTGGAAAAATATTTTTTTTATGCCGATTTCGATATTTGCGATGATACATTCAAACAAATTATTTTTTGTAACTTTGAAACCCAACCATTGCTCACGTTTGATCAACAATCAATCATTTTTTGATGTATCCACTTTTGGATACAGCAATTTATGATTTGTTTGTTCAATTTTAATTTGCAGCTATAGAAAAAAAAATTTGCAATTTTAAACCATGACCGTTGTTCACATTTGATCAACGGTCAATGAGCTTCCGCCGCATCCATAGCAATTTCTGAATTTTTTTGTACGCCACAATTTTAATTTGTGGCTATAGAATAAAAAAAATTTGCCACTTAAAACCATGACCGTTGATCACATTTGATCAAAAGTCAACGAGCTTTTGTCACATCCATTTGTGGATGTGGCATCTGACACATCTTGCGGTGACTGGAAGCATTTAAAAAAAATCTTAAGCTACATCTAGCATTAAAAAAATTAAAAAATAAATGAAATTTTTTGTATGCAAATTTTGTCAATTACAGTGACCCTTATTTCAGAACCATCTCCTATAGAATACATTTTTTATGTTCTCGTAAACCAACAATATATCAAGAAATTCACCGAGATCAAAGGCGTGGTAAAGCTACACTATTAATTATTAGTATTATTTATGCATTAAGAAATTATATAGTGTGAGCATGTTTGTACTTCAATTCAGAAATCATCAAACGCATAGAACTTTTAAACCCTATTTGATACCCCAGTTCAACACTTAAATTTAATAGATTCAGATCTTAATATATTCAAATCGTTTGATAATAAAAAATTGAACATCTAAATTAATTAAATGATACTGAATTTTCTAGGCAAAATTTGCTCCAAAATTAAGTGATAAACTATTCATTTATCACTGAATGTGATATGCACTCAAATATATTAAATTTAATATTTAGCAATTCAACTACTTAATGGATTCAGACTTCAGATTTCAATTTTTAAACTTCAGTTTTCAGACTTCGCTTCGATTTTTCTTCCCGACAGATAATGTTAGAAATATTCACTTGTTTTTAGTTAACCATGTTTGTTTGTTTTGTTCTACCGAGTTAGTGAAGTTAGTGAAATTAGTAGAGTTAGTGAAATTAATGGAGTTAGTGGAGTAACTAGTAGAGTTAGTGGAGTAGATAGTGGAGTTAGTCGAGTTAGTGAAGTTAGTGGGATAGTTAGTGGAGTTATTTTGACCTCTATAAATAGAGCAGTTTCATGTTACGAGTTTAGTATCAGATTTACAAAAAAATTAAAGTATAGTTCTTTATTTCTCATCATTTTTTCAGTAATTGTATCAGTGGCATCAGACCTAGATTCATGAGTGAAAACAAAAGTAAATTGTGAGAATTGTATTAGTAAGTCACGATAACCACCAACAACTTTGTATAGTCAGTAATTTCTCATTTTGATGGTCGCTATGATCATTAGAGCATGTAATGGAGAACTTCTTGAGATCCAAGAAGTATTGACATGTTGTCGAATCTAGAGTAGCAGAGCTAAAAGTCGGAGTAGTATTGCTAGAGGTGCAAAAAACGGAGTTGGAAGTATTGAAGTTGAAGGATCTTAAAGCCAAGAATTATCTTTTTCAAACTATTGATCGAGCCATCTTGGAGACAATTTTCTTAGCAAAGATACCTTCGAGCAAATTTGGGACTCCATGAAGAAGAGGTATCAAGGAAACGCGAAGGCAAAGCGGGTGCAGCTTCAACCTCTTCGGACCGAATTTGAGACTTTACGCATGAAGTCAAGCGAGTCGGTCACAGATTATTTCACAAGAACGGTGGCAATCGCTAACAAGATGAGGATCCATAGAGAGAATTTGGAGGACATCACCATTGTCAAGAAAAATCCTTCGATCGATGACAGCAACATTTAATTTTGTTTTATGCTTTATAGAGAAATCGAAAGATATTGATGCACTTTCAATTGATGAGTTGTAGAGTTCTTTGCTGGTTCATGAGAAAAAAATTAACCAGCAAGAGAAAGAGGAGCAAACATTGAAGGTTTCAACAGAAAGTCACTCAACATAGAGAGGAGGTAGAGGCTGTGAGAACTCGAGAAAATCATGTGTGAGCTTTGCATTTATTTTATTTTATTTACCTTGATATTGGGAATATTATATATAACGAATAAATGGTTAAATTAAATGCCTAATTGAATCCCTATAAAATTGAGAATTTAGAAAATATCCTAAGATGGTGTGAGAAAATTTTTATAGTGGTATGCAAATTGGAACAAACTAAAGTTTGAGGCAATATTTGAAGATGATAAAATTTCAACTCCTTAGCAAGTAAATAAAGTAATGTCAAAAGACCATTTTAACCTGCAACTGAATTGATCATTCTCGGATAAGCATAAGACCTAACAGAGGATTAAAATTCGGTGGATTCCAGTTGGTATCAATTTGCTAAGAGCAAAGAAGAACAACCGAGAGAAAAGTTAGGACTTAGCTCATTTTCTTGCCTGACTTCAAGACCAACCGAGAGAGTGAGAGAGAGAGAGATTTCTGGTTCCATTCTTTCCTTTCCAGCCACAACCGAGTGAATAAGAGGGCAAGGTAGAAAAAAGGGGGAAGCTTGGGAGCATTTCACCATAAGGAATCGAAGGAGGAGAAGGAGGAAGGGGACTGCTTGCTTTTTTCTTCTTTTCCAGCTTTGATTGTGAGGAAAAAGGGAGGTAAAATCATCATAACCATCTTATTCTTCTAATATCTCTAATTATTCAAGTTGCATGTTAGATTTTAGCTAAGAAAAGTGAGTTTGGTTGAAGAAATCTTGATTAATGATTGACCATTTGCTGGAAAGAAAATTCTGCTATGGCCGAGGAAAAGAGCAGGTTTGCAGCTTAGTATTCGAATTTATGGAGGAAATTTTCTTCTAGGAGTTAAGCTATATGTTTACTCTCTTGTTTTATCTGAGAATCCAGAGCAAAGATGATAGTTGAGTGAGAATTTTCGCAAGAATTAACTGGTGGTTCTGTCTAGCTAGCCGAGAGATGAAGAAAGAAAATTTTCCAGATTTCTTGACAGATTTCTGGGTTCCAAATTCCTACGTTGAAGCTGAATACCTTGCATAATCTTTTAGTTTTAGCATGCATGTTTTCACTTCAGTGTTTAGGTGATTGCATGTTATATTGGAGTAGGAAATGAAGTAGTTAATGAGAGAGTTCTTGCTTAAAAGCTGATTGCTATACAAAAAAAATTGTTCCAGCATGACCAAGAGAGAGAAATACACTTTAGATCAGCTTTTTGGCTGTAAATTTTTATATTGATGATCAAGATTACTCTGTAGCTGGAGAATCATCTTTAATATGATGAGCTGGAGTTAAAACTGAAGGAGTTATGGTAAATGTTACATATTAAACTGCTACTCTGCTGGAAACTTTAGTTATACAATGCCATAGCTGATGACAGATTGTTGTGCGTAGCTTTTGGGTTGAATAATTTGTTGAAACTAGATGTTATTTGCCTTGGTATATGCTGGACTAAATGTACTTTAAATATTTAGAGCTTTAAGCAAGTGAAAGAATAGAGTTTTCGTCGAAAGCTTGAAGTAGCGTTACTAGTTTTGGTTGCTGTCCGAGAAAATGAAACAGATTGTGCTTCTGACCGTCCCCTTTTGGCCTTGAAAACGCGATAACTGGATGTCGATGTCTTCAGAAGAAATATAGATCTATGTCTTAGCTTCGAAACGCTATAAAATTTACCTCAATCCGATAAGTATAGCTCCAGTTATGATCAGAATACCTGAGGATGGCAAAGCTGCCTTTCTCCTTGCCTTTCCTTTTGTTCCCGAATGCACTTTGCTTTGATAATGGCCATGAGGAACCAACTTCGAACCAGTATTTCCTCTAATTTCCAACTTCGTAAGCTTTCATAAATGATAGCTACGGTTACCCTGAGATTTAATGGCTATATACAGCTCCACAAGTAGAGTTAAACTAAAGCAAATGAGAGGAAAACTCATGATAATTATGTACCTAAATTGGCTTCTAATTACTTAATATTGTCTTCACAAATATTTTAAAGACTATAAAATTTGAGGGACTGGTGTAGTAGAATAAAATTCAACTTACAAATAACCTAGAGTTTAATTAATTAAAAAGGGGGACCAATGAAGTACTCCTAAACCACAATCTTAGAATCTTGAATGGAAAATGATTTAATTCTAAAATAAATATCTTATAAATTATTAACTTGGGAAAACAGGTATAATTCTTGATTAAAACAATAAAGTCAATAAGTTTCAAAATAAAATGATAAATGAATATTGAATATATTATATTTGTACTTTAAAGTCAAACTGGAATCTGTTTTAGCCTAGACGGAAGAAATGAAACGTTTGCTTGTCTTAATCTTTGCACATTAGATTGGAAATGAGTGAATCTTAACTCAAGTGTTTTATATGATAATAAAATTTGGTGTATATATACATTAACCTTGTTTTAAAGCTACCAAACTTAATAATCTTGAAGACAAACGTAAGGAAGGTTGCGAGATTTTGGTGATTCGTTTTATAAGCTTAGGAACTTGGATTTTAGTTACTTAAACCTTAAAGTATGTAAGATGAGTGGTTGTGTATAAAATGAATATTTACTTTAGAATTATTAACTTGTACCAGGAAGTAGCCGTGAACCAGGAAACCAACTCGAGACTTGAGAGTAGTCATTTGAATCTTTGGTAAGTGTTTTCTGAATTTATGTGTTAAACTGCTTATGTGTACCTAAGTGCAATTATATGGCAAATGTGCTTATTATGAAATATTGCTAAGTGATTCATTGTGAAGTGTTTTCAATTGTCCCTCGCCTTCTAAGTCGAGAGTGTACCTTATCGCACTCGGTTTAGTTGAGTTTGAAGGTTGATAATTGATCAAGTGATATTGTAAGTGTGCATGACTGTAAGCCATGTGTGTACTTTATCACACTGGCTGAACTGGACCCCAAAACCCTCTATTCAACGGACTATTCGAGCCAGCAAAGGGCTTGGTCAGGTAGGACGGTAGCTTTGGGTAAGTGTTCGGTATACTCGAGTATTACCACGGAGTAGCAGATTACTGATATTGATATGGCCATCCAAGTGAGGGAAGTGTTTATTATTTTGAAGGTTATAAGGAGGAGTTTGGTGGAGTATGTAGTGCATTGAAGTGGCTCTAATGCGAGCTACCGTATCCTTTTAAAAGTGATTGTACAGTGAAATCTGCACTACTTGCTTAATTATACTGATTTAAGTGCTTATTGATTGTTGCTTGCATGGAAACCTCACGGGCGTAAGCTCACCCTTTTAGCTTTTTTTTCCTTACAGGAGTTGGAGATTGAAAAGTGATTGGATGGAATTGGAAAGTTGTTTTGGGAAAATCCATCACTATGTGTATATATTGGAGTCACGTTTTCTTTTGTATTTTAAGATGGTTGAATTTTCTGTTTTGAGTTGATGTAATATTAAGAATGGATGTTTAGAACGTGTATTTTGTTTCTTTTAGTGGACAAATCTATGTTTCAAGCTGATTACAGTGGTATTTAAGAGTGAATGTTCAGTTGTTCAATAATAATGTTATCTCTGAAGTTAATGTAAGTGAGTGAGTCCTGACGAGAGACAGGCAGACGATCCGCTAACTTCTAGGGTAGGCCCTAGGAGAAGGTGGGGTCGCACAGGTGGTATCAGAGCTCTTAATAATCTCATGCCAGGAGAGGATTCTCGGATTGTGGGGAATGGCCTGTTAAGTGTGAAATGAATTATCATTATTGAGGAAAAAAAATTAGATATGTACGTCGGGTAGGAATCTCAAATATGGATGATTTACTCTTGGGACCAGTCGGCTTGAGTTGTGAATTATCCTATTTTCGGATTCTTGTATTCGAGTACGAAATATTTTTCATTCGTTGGTATATTTGCAAATTTGATAGGATTTAGTATATTGCATTATGATGTGAATAGGAATCATGATTAAACTTGGGGAAGTAGGATCGAAGGGACCAAGGCTAACTTTTGAAATCTAGAAGTGAAGAGGCAGCGACTGCAAAAAGTGAAAGCGACTGCAGGAAGTGAAAAGATGCTTCGCCCGAGTGCTAAGGTAGATTAGGGATCGACTGGGACTGTCTTAAATTAGACTAATGGAGTTCTAGGTTAACTTAAAATCTTAGAATCTTGAATGGAAAATGATTTAATTCTAAAATAAATATCTTATAAATTATTAACTTGGGAAAACAGGTATAATTCTTGATTAAAACAATAAAGTCAATAAGTTTCAAAATAAAATGATAAATGAATATTGAATATATTATATTTGTACTTTAAAGTCAAACTAGAATCTGTTTTAGCCTAGACGGAAGAAATGAAACGTTTGTTTGTCTTAATCTTTGCATATTAGATTGGAAATGATTGAATCTTAGCTCAAGTGTTTTATATGATATTAAAATTTGGTGTATATATACATTAACCTTGTTTTAAAGCTACCAAACTTAATAATCTTGAAGACAAACGTAAGGAAGGTTGCGAGATTTTGGTGATTCGTTTTATAAGCTTAGGAACTTGGATTTTAGTTACTTAAACCTTATAGTATGTAAGATGAGTGGTTGTATATAAAATGAATATTCACTGTAGAATTATTAACTTGTACCAAGAAGTAGCCGTGAACCAGGAAACCAACTCGAGACTCGAGAGTAGTCATTTTAATCTTTGGTAAGTGTTTTCCGAATTTATGTGTTAAACTGCTTATGTGTACCTAAGTGCAATTATATGGCAAATATGCTTATTATGAAATATTGCTAAGTGATTCATTGTGAAGTGTTTTCAATTGTCCCTTACCTTCTAAGTCGAGAGTGTACTTTATCGCACTCGATTTAGGTGAGATTGAAGGTTGATAATTGATCAAGTGTTATTGTAAGTGTGCATGATTGTAAGCCATGTGTGTACTTTATCACACTGGCTGAACTGGGCCCCAAAACCTTCTGTTCAACGGACTATTCGAGCCAGCAAAGGGCTTGATCGGGTAGGACGGTAGCTTTGGGTAAGTGTTTGGTATACTCGAGTATTACCACAGAGTAGCAGATTACTGATATTGATATGGCCATCCAAGTGAGGGAAGTGTTTATTATTTTGGAGGTTATAAGGAGGAGTTCGGTGGAGTGTGTAGTGCATTGAAGTGGCTCTAATGCGAGCACCGTATTCTTTTAAAAGTGATTGTACAATGAAATGTGTACTACTTGCTTAATTGTACTGATTTAAGTGCTTATTGATTGTTGCTTGCATGGAAACCTCACGGGCGTAAGCTCACCCTTTTAGCTTTGTTTTCCTTACAGGAGTTGGAGATTGAAAAGTGATTGGATGGAATTAGAAAGTTGTTTTGGGAAAATCCATCACTATGTGTATATATTGGAGTCACGTTTTCTTTTGTATTTTAAGATGGTTGAATTTTCTGTTTTGAGTTGATGTAATATTAAGAATGGATGTTTAGAACGTGTATTTTGTTTCTTTTAGTAAACAAATCTATGTTTCAAGCTGATTACAGTGGTACTTAAGAGTGAATGTTCAGTTGTTCAATAATAATGTTATCTCTGAAGTTAATGTAAGTGAGTGAGTCCTGGCGAGAGACAGGCAAGCGATCCGCTAACTTCTAGGATAGGCCCTAGGAGAAGGTGGGGTTGTCACAGAGGGAAAGGCAGAGATAGAGGAAGCAATAATCGTGATAACCAACAACAACAATATCAGCACCAAGAAAATCAATTTCAAGGAAGAAGAAGAGAACGGGGAGGCCGTCAATCAACAATTCAAAAGCCAAAGTCAACAAATAAGTCTAATGTTGAATGCTACAAATGTCATAGGTATGACCATTATCAGTCAGAATGTCGAACTAATTTGAATAGACAAAATGGAGAAAGGACTAAATTTGCAGAAAAAGAAGAAGAAGTGTCTCTTTTGATGGTGTATCACATAAGTGAAGAAACTCAACAAGACATGTGGTATTTAGACACCGGTTGCAGCAATCACATGCGTGGAGATAAGAAGGCATTCTCTGAGTTGGATGAGTCATTTTGTAATACTGTCAAGTTTGGTGATAACTCTACAATTTTTGTTATGGCAAAAGAAAGGGTATCTATCCAAACTAAAGGAAATTCTTCTATTCACACTATCACTAATGTTCTTTTTGTTCCAGACTTAAAGACAAACTTGCTTAGTGTGGGCCAGTTGTTAGAAAAGAGGTACGAAATTTCTATCAAAGATGGAGTATGTTGGATTCGAGATGCAAAATTGGGCTTAATTATTCAAGTTAAGATGATGGCAAATTTTATGTTCTCACTCTATTTGCAGAACTCGACTCATTTATGTTTCACAGCAAAATAAAAAATGTGGCATGGTAATGGCATTTTAGTTATGGACACTTCAATTTTAGTGGATTAAAGACTTTGTAGCAAAAAAATATGGTGGTTGGCCTATCTCAGATTACAATTCCTTCAAAAGTTTGTGAAGAATGTGTCGTTGGCAAACAACATTGGGATAGCTTTCCAAATAAAAAATTGTAGAAAGCAAAGAATGTATTGGAGTTGGTTTACTCTGATTTATGCGGACCCATAAATCCACCACCTACTGCTGCAAAACATTATTTTATGATATTTATTGATAATTATAGTCAAAAAACTTGGATCTATTTTTTGCAGGAAAAATCTGAAACGTTTTCAACTTTCAAAAACTTCATGATGCTTGTTGAAAAGGAAGCAGACAAGTCCATAAAATAGACAAGAATTTGTAAATTTTTGTGAGAAGTATAGAATTCAGAAGCAGCTTATAGCAGCCTATATTCCATAACATAATGGTGTTTTAGAGAGGAAGAATCGTGTAATCTTGAACATGGTGAGGATAAGTTTGATAAGAAGTGGTATTCCAAAAAGTTTCTGACGTAAAACTGTCAATTGGAGCATTCATATATTGAACAGAAGTCCCACACATGCTGTTAAAAATATGACGCCTAAGAAAGTATGGAGCAGACGAAAACCAATAGTAGATCACTTCAGAATTTTTGTATGCACTGCCTATACTCATATTCCAAACCAAAAGAGGACAAAACAAGATAATAAGAGAGAGAAATGCATTTTTCTCAGTGTTAGTGATCAATCAAAAGGCCTACAAAATTTTTAATCCTATCACTAAGAAAATTGTTATCAGCCGAGATGTAATTTTTGATGAGAAAAAATTTTGATCATGGAATAAAAATGTTATTAAATAACAAATACCTGTAAATTTGGATGAAATTGATGAAGAAGAAGCAATAGCCGACAGAAGAAATTCCACCAGATGGTTCAAATAATGTTCCAAGTTCCCAAACAGTAGTAGAAGATGAAGGATGGCCTCAACGTATCAGAAAAAGACCTGATTGGTGATCGATTATAAGGTAACTAGAATTGACTAATTTGAGGACCTACTTACATATTTTGCTCTATTTTTCAATTGTGATCCTACAGTTTTTGAAGAAACTATAAAAAATTTAAAGTGACAGAAGGCAATGGATGAAGAAATTGCAACTATTGAATGAAACAATACATGGGAGTTAACTGATCTTTTAGAAAGACAAGAGTCAATTGGTGTCAAGTGGGTGTATAAGACGAAATTAAAGGAGAATGGAGAAATTGACAAATACAAGACACGTTTAGTAGCTAGAAACTATAAGTAAGAATTTGAGGTGAATTATGGAAAAGTCTTTGCTCCAGTCATAAGGCATGGCACGATCAAGATAGTAATTGCACTGGCAGCATTACATTCATGGCCTATCTTCCAACTAAACATGAAATCAGCATTTTTACATCATGATCTACAAGAATGGGTATTTATTGATCAACCTCCTAGTTATGTGAAGGTTGAAAATGAACATAAGGTATACAAACTTAAAAAGGCGTTATACGTGCTTGGTATAGTAGTATAAATGCTTATTTTTCTGAGGAATTTAAAAAATCTCCATATGAGCATACACTTTTTATAAAGATTGGAGTTAGATGTAGATTGCTTATTGTTTGCTTAAATATTGACGATCTTATTTTTACTAGAAATAATAGCGCCGTTTGAGAAATTTAAAAAATCTATGATGGCTGAATTTGATATGTCTAATTTTGGAAAAATGCATTACTTTTTGGGCATTGAAATAGTGCAATATGCTGCTAAAATTTTTGTTTCTCAAAGACAATATGTGTAAGAAATTCTAAACAGGTTTCAAATGAAGAATCATAATTCTGTTAGTACGCCAGTTGAAGTGGATTTAAAACACATTAAAGAATCTGAACGAAAAAGGGTTGATAGCACCCTTTACAAGCAAATTGTGGGAAAACTCGTGTATTTGACTGCCACAAGGCCTGATATTATGCATGTTGTAAGTTTTAATAGTAAATACATGGAAAACTGTCAAGATATATATCTGTCAAGATATATATCTGTCAAGATATGTATCAACTTTGTATATATCTCTTGTATATATAGTAGTTAGCATATTCTTCTCCTAATTAATAGGAGACCTAGCGTAATTGCTGGTAGGGTTCTGTACTCACATGTATATATAGATAATTCATATGCTAATGATAGGCAGAATTTTTGGCCGCACAAATCTTGTCATGGTATCAGAGCCTTGTGCTCTGATTCTTCAATAGACTTCATTCATTGATCTCTTTTCTCCTCTTGCATGGCCACTTCCGATAATAAGAAGGATGGTGACTCATCCAAAAAGAGAGTAACCTCCCCATATGATCTAAATCCTAATGACAATCCTGGAAATCTGGTTACCCATGTTCAACTGAAGGGTGATAATTATGATGAATGGGCCAAAGCTATTTGTATGTCTATGCGTTCGAAGAAGAAATTGGGGTTCCTGGATGGCACAATCCAACGTCACGATGCTGACTCTGATGATCTTGAAGATTGGTATACAGTGAACTCAATGTTGGTCTCATGGATTTTCAATACTATTGAGTCGACACTCAGATCCACCATCTCTTATAAGGATAATGCCTTCGATCTCTGGCAAGATATCAGGGAAACATTTCGTGTGACAAATGGGCCTCGCATTCAACAACTTAAGGTTGCCGTTGTCGAATGTAAGCAAGGAAACTCAACCATTAGTGATTATTATGGTCGGATGAAAAAGCTTTGGGAAGAATTGGCAGACCACGATGTGATTCCGATGTGTCATTGTGGACGGTGTACATGCAACTTAACGAAAGCATTTGATAAGAGAGCTGAAGATGAGAAGGTACATCAATTTCTTATGGGACTTAATTTTGATATATATGGCACGATACGTTCCACCATATTGGGTAGTGATCCATTGCCCAATATGAACAAAGTCTATGCTTCTATGATTCGAGAAGAGCAGGTTCACACTGCTAGTTCGTCTAAAGAGATGAAAGGTGAAGTGATGAGTTTTGTTGCACAAATCAATCCGGGCATGGACGTGAGATGGTGAAAGATCCAACCAGATTCTGCACTCACTGCAAACGCACTGGTCATGAAGCAGACAATTGTTTCCAATTGATTGGTTATCCTGACTGGTGGGGAGATCGTACTCGTGGTGTCGGGAGAGGCACTGGCCGAGGCAAAGGAACTGGACGAGGACGTGGAGGCCAGGCGCATGCAGCTATGGCTTTTGGGTCATCTACTAATGGAGCACTTGAAGGAGGTTTGAATCAAAATGGTCTCACAGGAATAACTGAGGACCAATGGCAAATGTTGCGGACTTTCCTTAATGCACAAACAAAACCTACACTAAAGATGACTGGTAAGAAAACAAATGTGACATGGATTATCGACACCGGAGCCTCTAATCACATGACAGGCAATCTAGAACTCTTAATTGATCTCTAGGATTTGATGGGGTGTCCGGTGGGACTTCCTAATGGTGAATCTGTTATGGCAACTAAGGCAGGGGTGGCTGTGTTAAACAAACACTTAACCTTGCATGATGTGCTTTATGTACCAAATCTGACTTGCAATTTGATCTCTGTGCCTCAATTAATTCGTCAGAATAATTTCTTCCTGTTATTCACTGACATTTTATGTGCAATACAGGGCCGCACTTTGAGGATGCTGATTGGAATGGGTGAACAGCGGGAAGGGCTCTATTATCTTTGTGGCTCCTCTACCGTAAATGCAATTAAGACTGGTGACTCAAGCACGTTTGATCTCTGGCATAACCGGTTGGGTCACCCCTCCACTAAAATAATTGAGATGCTTCCTCATGTTGGCTCTCGAGGGTCTAGTAGCTTGACCAATAAAGTCTGTGAAGTTTGTCTTCGTGCAAAACAGGCTCGCGCACGTTTTCCGCTTAGTGATCACCATTCTTTGAATATTTTTGAACTCATACATTGTGATTTATGGGGACCCTATCGTACCCCATCCTCTACTGGTGCTATTTATTTTTTAACACTTGTTGATGATTGTTCTCGTGCTGTTTGGATTTTTCTTCTCAATGATAAGATTGTTGTTCCTCAAACCATGCGCAATTTCTTTTCCTACGTGCATAGACAATTCAACAAACAAGTTAAAGTGGTTCGTAGTGATAACGGCACTGAGTTCAATTCTTTGAAGCCTTATTTTGCTGAGCATGGTGTGATATTTGAAACTTCTTGCAAGGGCACGCCTCAACAAAATGGACGTGTTGAACGCAAACACCAACACATTCTAAATGTTAGTCGAGCGTTAATGTTTCAGGGACATTTGCCTATTCAATTTTGGGGCGAATGTATTTTGACTGTCGGATACTTAATTAATCGCACACCTTCTGCTCTTTTACATGGGAAAACTCCTTATGAGATTTTATATGGAAAACCTCCTTCTTATGATCATCTCCGAACTTTTGGCTGTTTGTGTTTTGTTCATAATCAAGATCGCAAAGGGGACAAATTTGCGAGTCGGAGTAGGCGCTGTGTTTTTGTCGGTTATCCGTACGAAAAAAAAGGGTGGCATGTTTATGATTTAGATACTCATGAATATCTTGTAGCGCGTGATGTGATTTTTTCTGAACCACTTTTCCTTATTCTGCTCCTGTGTTCTCTCCTGTCACTGCTCCTTCTTCTGCATTGCCTACTGGTGTTGATGAGGTTATCTCTGAGCCGGAACTTGAACCTATTGGCGAGCCTGAGTCTGAGCTTGAGCCTGAGCCTATTCCCGTAGTTCTACGGGATGAACCAGCGCTCGATCATCTTGGCGAATCCTCTCGTCCTACTGATGAGCAACCTGAGGAGCTTCTGGGCCGCGGTCATCGATCTAAGCAACAGTCAGTGTCGCGCCCCACTTTTTGATCTGAGTGTGTTGTGTGTGGTGTGCAATGTGTGAACGTGTGCAAAATGAAAAGTAAAAGGCCATGGGACTTAGAATGCGACGATTTGGCCAAGTGAAGTTCAAAAGGGTTTTTTGTATCAAAAATGGAGTCGCCACTTGGTATAGAGTTAGGGTGTACCAAGTCACCCAAAAATGATTTTTGTTTTTGAATAAAAAAGTAAATAAACCCTTTTTGAGAACTTTTGGGTCTACGTAACCAAAAGAGGGATCGGGGGTCACATTTGACGAAGGGGAAGGCAAGGATAAAAATCCAAGGCACCCCTTCGACCTAGCCAAGGCTAGTTGCGTGACTCAAACCAATTTTTCCTAATTTTTCTACCCAAGGTATGTATCGCGTATTGGATATGTCTATATGAATGCAAAAACCTAGACCTAGGGGGATTGGGGGAAATTTCTCTTCAAAGGTTGAGTGGTGCCAATCACATTAATTGTGAAGCCCAATAATGATCCTTTTGGAGAGGTCACACCTAAACCTAAATGACGTGAAAAATGAGTGGAATGCATGCCATGTGAAAGTGTGAGTTTGTGTGAAGTGAGAAAAATGATAAAAGTAATAAGATAAGAGTGAAGGTGTGCAAATGTAGATGAAAGTACTCGTGTGCGAGTGAAGGTAAAAATGTTCGTGTGCAAGTGAAGATAAAAGGGTTCGTGTGCAAGTGGAGATAAAAAAGTGTTCGTGTGCAAGTGAAAGTGATAAAAAGGTGCATGTGTGCAAATGAGACAAAAGTGAAAGTGTAATGATAGAGTGGATTGAGAATGCATGAGCCTAGGGAATTCATGCATATTGGGTACGGGGAGACCTAAATCGTGACTTGATTTTCCCTTTGATTAGAAGGCGAAACTAGCGTGCTAAGGCTATCGAGTAGCCACACTCGCTCGTTTCCCTTATCGGAAGGGGACTCTCACGCAAATGTATCCTATAACTAGTATGAGATGCAAAAATCCTAAAATGAGGGGAAAAGGGGCTCGAGGAGCATGCCAGATGATAAAACTAAGGAAAAATGCATGATATGTAGTGAACAAGCAAATGATATGCTAATGAGGGGAAATCCCTAAGGGTCTAGCGTTGGACTAGCCCATTCTATGAATTCCGACTAGCGTTGGACTAGCGGAAACGTACATTCATCCATTCCATTCATTCATAGCTATGGAAAGCGATTAGACATGCCAAACACCTATAGACACATAGCACATAACAATTAGCATGCTCGACTAGATGCAAGAGCCTAATAAAGCGAGTAACACTTAACACGTAGGCATGCAACCAAACTAATGAACCTATTACATTCACTAACTAAAACAAAAGGGGAAGGGGTAAATGGACCAAATTGCTCGCCAAGCCCTATCTATTACAAGCCAAGAGGTGTACACATACCCCATAAAACTTAAATAAAAGTAAAAATGCATGCAAAGAGGTAAGGAAAGCGAAGTAGACAGGCATATTCACATAACACATAGGAGCACGTAGGGTCAAATGAAGTGCAAATGAGGAATAGAGTGTACCTCCCTTGAATTGACGCCCTAATGAGGTGAAGTTACTAATTTACCCTCCAAAATAATAAAAAGGTCAAGGTACCACTTAAATTATCAAATAAATCAGAGAAAATGGAAATAAACACCAAATTGAATCACTTGAGGTATTCCAAGGAAAGTAAACTACTCGTACTCAACCAATTAAGACAAACAAAGACCCAATTGACAAAATTAAAGAGGTTTAAAGGGCCAATTTATTTTTTATAAACACTAAGGGGCTAAAAAAACATAAAAATAAAATTAAGAATCTAAGGTGAGACAATACCAAATCAAACGAGAAAACTCACAAAAAGGTAAATGAGGAGCAATTCACTAGTATCTAAGCAACAAAATGCCAAGGAATCCAAGAAAAATCAAATTAACTACAAATCTAGGAAAAAGAAATTATTAGACCCTTCAAATTCATTCTACAACCCCTTAAGTATCCACCCAAAACAAATCAAGATGTATTAAAGAGGAAATGGCATGTTAGGGGGACAAAATTAATTAAGCTTTCCAAATAATTGGGCCATGGAAGCATTAGATGAAAGCCAAGGGGTTGGAGTGCCATTTTTGGAAGTTATTTTCCATGCAAAAACCATGCAACCTCACGTGAAGAAGACTTCTGCAAATATTTTCTTAGGCTTTGAAGCCTTTACACTTTGCATGCCAGCTTTTCTAAGGAAACAAGACAAAACTCTCAAAACAAAGTCCAACTTCAAGTTCCTACCAAATTCATCATACATGTAAGAGCCAAAATGAAGATGTTTTGTATGCAAATCTGGTACAACAAATTGGAAATCATTCCAGCAACAAAAGACTCTTAGCAGCAGCGGATGAAGCTTGATGCAATTTTCTTTTCCAGTCACAGCTTATCATGCAAACCAGATTTTTGATTCAACTACATGGCTTTGGTTGGATATTTCTCAAACCAACATCATAACTCTAACTAATCAACAAGCTACTTAACTTTAACTCCAAACAAAACAAGAACAATAAAGGGGCTAATGCATTACAGAAATTCTGGACAGACATTCATGCAGAGTGACAGCAATCTGAAATCCATTTTCCAGCTCAAGCATTTCAGATGTTTAAACATTCAAACTCAACACCCAACCTTCCATTGCTTCCCTCCAACACACGATCAAACATGACACTGGAGTGCAAAACTCAACTAGTAATCAAGGGAAAAGAAACATGGCAGAGAAAAGAAAAATGCAGCAGCCTTTGCTTGCTGCGTTTTTTGAAAGGAGGAATTTTTAAACTTGGTGACTTCAGCAACTTCATACCATGAATTTCCAATAAACTTTTAGATTCAAAATACATCAGAAATGATCTATATTCATGCTAAAATCTGACCCAAACCAATCAAAACCAAGTCGCAAACATCAAAAACATTTCTGCATTTTCTAGACTGCAATATTGCCGCAACTTCAAAAAACTTTCGACCAACCAGATTTATGCCAAGCATATGCATTAACCCAAGTAAACCAACAAGCAAGACATGAATTGGATATCCCAACAAGCAAGGACATAGGAGGGAACTCAGGCATGGAAAGAACTAATGCAGAATTCTGGAAAAATGCATGCAAAATGGCTTAGTGACCTGATGGTTTATTTTCCAGCAAGCAGGGAATGCGATGCAAGTGTTTTTTAGACTTCAAACACCCCAAACCAGCACTGAATCATTCCATTCCTTGTCCTTAACACAAATTAAACATGCACACACATTTTCCAGATATCTGTTTTGCAGTGAAGGAACCAAAAAAACGTAGCAAAGACAACACCACACTTCAACTAATGTATCAAGATGCAGTGACAGGCAAAGCAGCAAATAACATGTTGCGGCAAGCTATATTGCAGCTGGACTCTATCTCAAAACATAACTCCACTTCACTGCATACATACGCATGGTATTCCAATCAAATGGCCAACCAATCAAACACTTTAACTATATGAACTTCAGCAAACGGACAGGTAAGCCTGCTGCCTTTTCGTTTCCAAACTCAAATTGCTTACCCAAACATTCAGCTTTGCTTTACAAATTTTTATCAAAATCATAATTTGAGACTGAGCAGCAAAATGTACAACTTCAACGTTCAAACAGGCAAGAACATATGCTGAAATGAAGCAGATTCTTGGAAGTTTTCATACAAAAATGATTCGGCCAAGATGCACACATGTAAGATGCCGACTCAAATTTCAGTTTTCTCGATACTCAATCAGCCACGTTGAAGCAAAAATAGAACCATGAAACAACCAAGAAATGCAAGCAATCAACTAAAGATAGCAACTTTCGGGCTGTACAATAAAAGGCAGGCATGAAACAGTCTACGTCTGCAATCAATCTCACGGTGTAAGAGCCCAAAACCTTCTGGTTACACAGACCAGATTTCATACGAAAAATAGTCCAGAAAACGAGTTGAATACCTGAATCGAGTAATGGAGAACAGGCTCAGGTGATTCGGCCAACACCTTCTGGTCTTGCTTTCCTTCAGCAATCCGCAGCCCCCCAGCAATCCTCCTTTCTCTCTGGTTTGGTTGCGGCTTCCCTTCTCTTTCAGCCGTAGCCTCTCCTCCCCTTTTCAATCTACCCCAGCTTCACTCTCCACTCTCTTTCACTCTCAGACCTCAGCCCAGATTTCTCTCCTTTCTCTCCTCTCTCCTATCCTCCGTTGTCCAAAAAACCCCAGGCCCTCCTCCGTAACTGCCTTCTTTTGTTTTTTTTTTCCGTTCTCTCTTCTGCTCTTGTTTTTTTTTGTTCCGTTAGCTCTCCAATGAAGCCCCCCCCCTTGCGGCTGCCTTTCTTTTTGCTATTTATATGGGACGTCATCAACCCTAAACCCTCAACAACACTCTCCAAAATTTGCAGCTAAAGGGGCTGCCCAGCCCTTCTTTGCAAGCTGAGTAGAAACGCGGCCTGCATGCCGCGGTTTTAAATTTTTTTTCCTTTTTCCTTTTTTTTTCATTTTTCCAATCCAACTAAAGCCTATTTTTTCTTTTTCCTTTTTCCTCTTTTCTCATTTTTTATGATTTTTCATTTTCATTTCTCTTTCAAGAAAGCATTGAATAAAAACAAAATGACTAAAATGATTTTTTCTTTTCTTTCTAAAAACTCTATAAACTTAAAAACTAAAAAAAACTAAAAACTAAAATCTAAAACTTAAAAGTGATTAAAATCCTGAAATGACAAAATAAAAATGAATGGACAAACTAAAAGGGAAAAATGAATAAAACTAAAATAAAATAACAACTAAAAATGCAAAACACACAACAATGAACTAAATGCAAGCGATCTAAAATAAAAATCATGAAGTAGATGCCACATACAAATTATTCAAAATTTGGTGTCTACAGTTTGCCCCTCTTTGTCTGAGTTTTGAAAAAACTTGGGACAAAGAAGTAGACACCAAATACTTACCTGTGTTATGGGGCTGCAAAATGATTCCAACGAACAAGAATTCTAAAAAATGGGACTGACCCGAACATGAATGTAAAAAATGGGATAGACCCGAACAGAAATTTAAATTTGGGATAGACCCACGGGATAGACCCGGACAGAAATGTAAAATTGGGATAGACCCACGGGATAGACCCACGGGATAGACCCGGACTGGAATGTAAATTTGGGATAGACCCACGGGATAGACCCGGACAGAAATTTAAAATTGGGATAGACCCACGGATAGACCCGGACAGGTAGATTAAAATTGGGATAGACCCACGGGATAGACCCGGACAGAAATTTAAAATTGGGATAGACCCACGGGATAGACCCGGACAGAAATGTAAAATTGGGATAGACCCACGGGATAGACCCGGACAGAAATTTAAAATTGGGATAGACCCGGGATTTTAAAATTGGGATAGACCCGGACAGAAATGTAAAATTGGGATAGACCCACGGGATAGACCCGGACAGAAATGTAAAATTGGGATAGACCCACGGGATAGACCCGGACAGAAATGTAAAATTGGGATAGACCCACGGGATAGACCCGGACAGAAATGTAAATTTGATTTTGCTGGGGAATTTTTTACAACGAATTGAGTTCTTACCTGAGAGTAGTTCAAACTTTTGTACCAAGAGGGAGATTTGGATCTTATGGCTAGAACGATAGCTGATGTTGTTCCTTATGACCCAACCTTTGCCAAATTATCATTTCGTCTTTGCTTACTGGGGAGCTTTTTCTGACGTCGATTTAGGTGCGAAAAGAAGTGTAGTCGTCTGTGTTTGTAAATGCAATGTTCCTGCAAGAAAAGAAGAGATAATGGACTTGCCACCATCATTCGATCCGGTTTGCCTTGAGAATCGTGTAAACATGAGTCTTTTGATGCCTTTGCCAACTTTTGCTGCGGCATCTGCCTTGGTTGAATTTGCAATTTTGATTGAAACCTTTCAATTCCGGAGACCAATAAAATGCGCATTTACCATGTCACCAAATCCATGTAGCAGCTTGGTTGCATTTTACTCACTTTAAAAGATGATTGAATCCCATACTCTTTCACAAACCTTAGGGTTTATCATTCATCCGAATCCAATGGTAAAAGAATGATGCATGAAAAAATCAAAATATATGGAAGGTGATTTCCTATGTTCTGCATGGAATGAATATGTCAAAGAATGTAAAACACATCCAAAAATGCCATGAATACAAGCACATGAGAAAAGATGTATTTGGAAAAGAATATTTTACAAAGCAACACAGTTTTGGCCAACAGATGTCATATTCAAATCTCTGGATATTTTTGTTCTGGAATTTAATATTGGCAGAAGTATGACAAAAATGAGAAGAAATCCAAATGAACCAAGTCACCAGCTGTTCCTCCTCGTGCTTGCTCGTTGCAAAAAACTTGCCTTGGCGCCCTTTCGGGTTTTCACCAAGGTTGCCCCCACCCTTTTTGTTTTTGTTTCGTTTTGTTTCGTTTGTTTTTTTGTTTTTTTGATTTTTTTGATTTTTTTGTCTTTTTGTTTTTTTAAGGTGCCCTTTCGGGCTTTCACCTAAGTAAGCAATGGAAGAGCTCGTCCATAATCGACTCAGAAATGTAAGTTGAAGATTGCTGGCATCAGCAAAATGCACTTCCCTTGTAAGATTAGGCGAAGGCATTATGGACATCACTTGCCAGTTGATTAGCAAACTTTCCAATAGAAATACAACAAGTGACGAAAGCCAGGACTTTGGGCTTTTGTAATGAGGTCAGGTGGGGTGTTTTTCAAGAAAAGTTGAGGCTTGAAAGCAAATTTGATGAGAGGTGTGAAATAACCTGAGATTGCATCATTTTGAGATTATCTCCAAATTTTGAACAAAAACTGAGGAAATTTGCCCCAGTTTAATTGAATTCTTCTCTTTGTGCTTTTCATTGCATTTTTTCACTTTTGCATTTTTCTTCAAAAACTAAATTTGCCCCAGTGTGGGGTTCTCTTTTTCTTTCTGATCATCTCTTTTCATAATGAATTTGCCCCAGTGTAGGGTTTTCCTTTTCTTTCCGATCATCTCTTTTCATAATGAATTTGCCCCAGTGTGGGGTTGGCAATTCTCAGGGGCTGCCAAACGAAAATTTGTCAATTCTGATGGCTCAAAGGGGACAAGTAGGGATAAAATGCTTTAAATGTAAAAGAAGACGGCCTGACTTGCATTTCGCCATTTGCATGAATTTCTAAGGAAAATTTGCATGATCAAAATGAAAATCTTCTTGCACATATCTGATTTGATGGGTTGAGGGAATGTTTGACCATCCATTTCCGCTAAAATGAGTGTTCCGCCAGGTAATACCTTTTGGACAACGAACGGCCCTTTCTGATTTTGGGCGAATTTGTCTCTGCCTTCGTCTTGTATTGGCGAAGTTCGCTTGAGTGCTTTGTCGCCTTCCTCAAAATGTATGCTGATGCAACTTCTTGTCGTAGGCTCAGGCCAGGCGTGTTTGTAACATTTCATGACAAACGGCATTCTTGGCTGAACTCCCATTAGAGTGTGCAAAGATTGAATTTCTGCTACCGCAAACGAGACTGCCTCCAACTATCTGTACACCTTGACACATAGTCAAACTCTTAATCATCTCCTTTTCTGATTTTGTCCAAACGAATGCTGATTATGTCCTTTTGACCTTATTCTCAGTGCCAATGTGAACAATTGCTATGGCTTCTAGGTTTGGTTCGAATTTCTCCTCGTTTTGTTCAAGATTTTTTTTGAAAAAGAATCAAATACTTTCTCATTATCACTCTCGCTTTGAAATTTGGGTTCCAAAATTCTCAAGTCGTGAGTGAGATAGAGATTGCCATTATTGAATTCCAGAAAAGTGATATCCAAAGGGTCAAATAATTCTATCTTTGGTCATTTGAAAGAATTAACGAATTTAGAATAATAAGCAAACAAATATACAACAAACAAATGAACAAGCAATATGACCGAAATATAAACAAACGAATAAACAAAATAACCTGACAAGAATGACTTGTGCATTTTCATAAAACCTTTGATTGAAAGCAAATGAAATAAAACTTAAAAAAATATTTACATGCGCAAATTTTAGTCAAAAGTAAAGATGTTTTCATTACAGGTGCAAGAGTTTTTTCCCCATGAATTTGCATGAATGACAAACCCCTTTAGGTTTACCGAAACCCCTTCTGAATGGGTAGAAATTCGGCTGTCCAATTAGAAATTGATCCCTCAGGGATATCGGGAAGTTCTGCATCATTTCCAAACACTTCAGCCTCACTTGATGAGTTTTTAGCAGGCTCCTTAAATTCCGTATGGTTCATAATAACCCCAATGGTGTTATCGTACTCTGGCAGGGGGTTCTTATCCACATTTGGCGCTTGTGCCTCTTTTCTTCTAATTACAATCTCTCCAGCTTCAATCATATCTTGAATTTTATGCTTGAGTGCTTTACACTCAGCAATCGGATGGCCGGGTGCCCCTGAATGATAAGCACAGACAACTTGTGGGTTATACCCAACAGGTATGCCATACGGATAGGTTGGAGGGGGAATGTCACCTATTTTCCCGGCAGCCTTCAATTGGTCATATAATTGATCCAAAGGCCTGTCGAGATTGGTGAACGTGCGGTTACGTCCTGGGTTGTTGGCTTTAGGGAGTTGAGGATAGTTGTAAACGGGTCTGTTTGGCGGAGGCATCCTTGGATTGAATGGAGGCCGATGACAATTTTGGTGAGGATTTGGTTGAGAAATTTGAAAAGGAGCTAAAGGTGGGTTAGGATAGCTTGGGCGAGGTCGAGGATAATTGGTGTTGGTGTGATAAACAGGATGAATGTTTGAATAGTAAGGGTAAGGGTTGGAGTAGGTAGGGTATTGTCGAGGTCTGGGCTTTGAGACAGGGTTTCGATCCCAGGCAAAAGCGATTTCCCCCTCTTTCTTTTGGAATTGCTTCTTCCCATTACTACCTTGGCTTTGCAAAGCATCCAACTGCGATTTGAGGGCAGACACATTAACAATCTTTCCAGCCTTCACGAAATCATCAAATTCCTCAAGCTTATTAACAATTGCGGCAAATGAGCATCCAGTCATGCGAAAAATTTCTTCAAAGTACGGCGGATCATGTGCCTTAATGAAAGTGCGTATGATTTCGTCCTCCGTCATTGGTGGCTCGACTTTTGCAGCTATCTTCCTCCACCTCTTGGCATAAGTCTTGTGGTCCTCAGAGGGTTTTCTTTTTGTCCCTTCCAACGTGGTTCGCGTCGGAGCCAGCTCGCAATTGTACTCGTATTGCCTTACAAAAGCGTTGGACAAACAAGCCAGGTTTTCACGTCTTCAAGTTTCAGGTTGGAATACCAGTCAAGCGCATCCCCTTCCAGACTCTCGGGGAACAACCTTAAAGGCAAATTCTCATCGTCCACGGGCTTTCCCAATTTGTTGGCAAATAGTCGGAGATGTGTCTTGGGATTACCCGTCCCATCATATTTGTTAAATTTAGGGGTTTTGAACCCCTCAGGCAACTGCACGCTCGGAAAAAGGCACAATTCGTCATAATCCAGGACTCCCTGCTTATTCAACCCCTGGCTCTTCCTTATAAATTCATCGAAACGATCTAGACGTTTGAGCAACTTCATATCAATCGGAGCAGAAGATTCACCCATTTCAGGCTTGTTTTGGAAAGTGTGCTCCGGTATCACGGGTTCTGCGGTGGTTTGATAAAAAACTGGTGGGTTCAGATGCATGTTTGGGTCGCCTTGAGGCTGAAATCCTTGCCCATAAGGAGGATAGAAAGGCGGATTTTGCGTAAAAGCATATTGCGGATTTACAGTCCCCTCAAACGTAGTTTGAAATAGAGGAATAACAAATGGTTCGGATTGTGGTTGTGTAGCGGGTACAGGTTCAGGTCGCACTCCGCTACTAACGAGCTCGTCAATCAACTTCTTTTGAGCGGCCATTTCGGATGCCATTTCTCCAAATCTTGTGAGTAATTCAGTCAACTGAACCCCAGGACTTGCAGCTTCCGGCTGGGTAGTTGCAACGGCCTTATCGGATGATTCTGGTTGGGTACTCATGTCTACACGATTCCCTTGGGCCTTACTTCGGGATCGCGTAATAATGGAGCTTTTCCGAAAAGCTATTTTTGAAATTTTACCTGAGAATGCAAAAGACTTCTTTAGATAAACCAATCGTTATTAGATTTCTGCAATTTATTCAAAAGGGAAAAAGAAAAAGGCATTAGTTAGTAATTATTCAAACAACTCGGATGCATGTCCTATGGGGGACCCTTTTTGTGCCAAGGGTAGGCCTAGCATGAAAATGCAATCCTCTAGGGTAGGCACCATACCATACCTGATGGATCCGATCAACTCATTGAGTGAGAAATAATTTTGAAAGAATTTGGTCAATTGGAGTGACGAGAAATTTGTCAAAATGAGGTCAACGTCCGAATGGATTGATCACTTTTGATCGATACAAGAATTTGCAAAAACGCACGGGTTTGACCTTGACGAACTTCCTATCGAGAAGATTGGAATTCGTTGACAAAATTTTCCTCAGTGTAACATGAGTCAAAAACCCAAATGATTAAATAGTTGGATATAATGGATGGTTTTCTCAAAAATTGACTAGACTTCCCAATTTGGAATTCGACATTGAAATCCTAATTGGTCAAATGAAATTGACAATTTATTGAAAATCGACCGGATTACCCTAAAAGGGAAACAGGTCAAATGAATTCAAAGGAATTTATCCAAAATTAATCAAATCACCCTAACAAGGGTAAATCGATCAAATAGATTGAACGAAACTTGATCTATTCAAAAATCGGCTCGGTTGCCCTAAAAATGGGTAAATTGGCCAAATGAATGAAATTGAATTAGGGATTTATTTAAAAAAATCGGCCGAATGACCCTAAAAAGGGTAAATTGGTCAAATGAACGAAATTGAATTAGTGATTTATTCAAAAATCGGTCGAATGACCCTAAAAAGGGTAAATTGGTCAAATGAATTGGATGAAATGAATTTATTCAAAAATGATTAGATTGAACTAAAATTGAATGAATTGAAAAAAATGGATTGGATAAGATGGATGATTTGTTCAAAAATCGATTGAATTATTCGCCCACTGGGTGGTTTCAAGAAATCATTACAGTGCCTTGGTCTATGAGCCTCTAAAATCAAAATTTGGCCTCTATATTTATCGTCTCAACAATGAGGAATCATTTGTGAATTTTCTTCGAATTAATGTCCTTTTACGCAAGGGAATTTTACCAATTTTGAGAAAATGGCCAAAAAGTGATTATTAGATGCTCATATTCCAAAAGTTGCTTCATGAAAATGATCGGATCTTTACCTTACCTTGTGCACTACCCCTTCGGATGGTACGAGAAAGGTAAACGTGCAAGTCTCATTTGGATTATATATCCGAGACATGGGGTGGTTTATTCCTAACACGAGATCCCCTAAATGGCATTCCCCTTCTAGGGTTTATGCATGATGCCATTTATTAAAGCGATGTAAATATGTGACAAATATGACCTAAGGGACATAAATAATGCATCGGGGGGAAAAAGGTCTAAAATGAAATGTATTTATTAAGTATAATGACTGAAATTTAAACATGTGAGTTATCTAGTGGGTAGGTCACTAAAAGAGTGCCAAAAGGGCCTCTTATTGCTAGGGCATATGAATGCAAGCCAAGAAAACAAAAGAATGGTTAGTGCAATTGGTAATACACATAACATATTGGGAGCAATTAAGAAAAAGAAATACAATAAAGCAGGCAAAAGGGGTGGAAACCCCTTCCCTCGTGCCTAATGTGCTTAAAAAAGGGTGAGGCTGACTCTAACTTAGGGAGATTCTAATATGGATACATGAGGCTGGGGCTCACTAATGCAACTAGACTCGATAAGTCTCGGCTCCCAAGCCTTCAGACCTAAAGGCGAAGGGTCATCACTCCCAGGGCCTTTGATCGGTGGCTCGAGTGATCCCTTAGGTAGCGCTATGGGCGCAGAGCACACCAGCCGCCTACCCAAGGCAATCGATCCTAATCCTACAAGGCGGTGTGGGAAACGCCCACGAAAAATAAAATAAAATGGGATAAAAGCAAGTAAATATGCACGTATGAAGTGTTCCCCTATTTTGAGGGAAGGGGTTGAGAACCACGCGAGGCTCTAAAGGTGACACACACCCCCCCCCCAAATGCAATGCAAGCGCGAGATAATCAAGTAAACAACATCCAATCAACCAATCACACGTACGTGAGTGAGGGAAAAGTTTGAATACGCGCGCGAGGCAAAAGGCCCTAAAAATGGAAAATGCAACCCTAATATCCAAAATGCAATGCATAAAAAGGGTAGAAAAAGGAAACGAATGGCTAAGTCAAATGCTTGGACCCACTTAGCAAGTCCCCAGTGGAGTCGCCAACTGTCGCGCCCCACTTTTTGATCTGAGTGTGTTGTGTGTGGTGTGCAATGTGTGAACGTGTGCAAAATGAAAAGTAAAAGGCCATGGGACTTAGAATGCGACGATTTGGCCAAGTGAAGTTCAAAAGGGTTTTTTGTATCAAAAATGGAGTCGCCACTTGGTATAGAGTTAGGGTGTACCAAGTCACCCAAAAATGATTTTTGTTTTTGAATAAAAAAGTAAATAAACCCTTTTTGAGAACTTTTGGGTCTACGTAACCAAAAGAGGGATCGGGGGTCACATTTGACGAAGGGGAAGGCAAGGATAAAAATCCAAGGCACCCCTTCGACCTAGCCAAGGCTAGTTGCGTGACTCAAACCAATTTTTCCTAATTTTTCTACCCAAGGTATGTATCGCGTATTGGATATGTCTATATGAATGCAAAAACCTAGACCTAGGGGGATTGGGGGAAATTTCTCTTCAAAGGTTGAGTGGTGCCAATCACATTAATTGTGAAGCCCAATAATGATCCTTTTGGAGAGGTCACACCTAAACCTAAATGACGTGAAAAATGAGTGGAATGCGTGCCATGTGAAAGTGTGAGTTTGTGTGAAGTGAGAAAAATGATAAAAGTAATAAGATAAGAGTGAAGGTGTGCAAATGTAGATGAAAGTACTCGTGTGCGAGTGAAGATAAAAATGTTCGTGTGCAAGTGAAGATAAAAGGGTTCGTGTGCAAGTGGAGATAAAAAAGTGTTCGTGTGCAAGTGAAAGTGATAAAAAGGTGCATGTGTGCAAATGAGACAAAAGTGAAAGTGTAATGATAGAGTGGATTGAGAATGCATGAGCCTAGGGAATTCATGCATATTGGGTACGGGGAGACCTAAATCGTGACTTGATTTTCCCTTTGATTAGAAGGCGAAACTAGCGTGCTAAGGCTATCGAGTAGCCACACTCGCTCGTTTCCCTTATCGGAAGGGGACTCTCACGCAAATGTATCCTATAACTAGTATGAGATGCAAAAATCCTAAAATGAGGGGAAAAGGGGCTCGAGGAGCATGCCAGATGATAAAACTAAGGAAAAATGCATGATATGTAGTGAACAAGCAAATGATATGCTAATGAGGGGAAATCCCTAAGGGTCTAGCGTTGGACTAGCCCATTCTATGAATTCCGACTAGCGTTGGACTAGCGGAAACGTACATTCATCCATTCCATTCATTCATAGCTATGGAAAGCGATTAGACATGCCAAACACCTATAGACACATAGCACATAACAATTAGCATGCTCGACTAGATGCAAGAGCCTAATAAAGCGAGTAACACTTAACACGTAGGCATGCAACCAAACTAATGAACCTATTACATTCACTAACTAAAACAAAAGGGGAAGGGGTAAATGGACCAAATTGCTCGCCAAGCCCTATCTATTACAAGCCAAGAGGTGTACACATACCCCATAAAACTTAAATAAAAGTAAAAATGCATGCAAAGAGGTAAGGAAAGCGAAGTAGACAGGCATATTCACATAACACATAGGAGCACGTAGGGTCAAATGAAGTGCAAATGAGGGATAGAGTGTACCTCCCTTGAATTGACGCCCTAATGAGGTGAAGTTACTAATTTACCCTCCAAAATAATAAAAAGGTCAAGGTACCACTTAAATTATCAAATAAATCAGAGAAAATGGAAATAAACACCAAATTGAATCACTTGAGGTATTCCAAGGAAAGTAAACTACTCGTACTCAACCAATTAAGACAAACAAAGACCCAATTGACAAAATTAAAGAGGTTTAAAGGGCCAATTTATTTTTTATAAACACTAAGGGGCTAAAAAAACATAAAAATAAAATTAAGAATCTAAGGTGAGACAATACCAAATCAAACGAGAAAACTCACAAAAAGGTAAATGAGGAGCAATTCACTAGTATCTAAGCAACAAAATGCCAAGGAATCCAAGAAAAATCAAATTAACTACAAATCTAGGAAAAAGAAATTATTAGACCCTTCAAATTCATTCTACAACCCCTTAAGTATCCACCCAAAACAAATCAAGATGTATTAAAGAGGAAATGGCATGTTAGGGGGACAAAATTAATTAAGCTTTCCAAATAATTGGGCCATGGAAGCATTAGATGAAAGCCAAGGGGTTGGAGTGCCATTTTTAAAAGTTATTTTCCATGCAAAAACCATGCAACCTCACGTGAAGAAGACTTCTGCAAATATTTTCTTAGGCTTTGAAGCCTTTACACTTTGCATGCCAGCTTTTCTAAGGAAACAAGACAAAACTCTCAAAACAAAGTCCAACTTCAAGTTCCTACCAAATTCATCATACATGTAAGAGCCAAAATGAAGATGTTTTGTATGCAAATCTGGTACAACAAATTGGAAATCATTCCAGCAACAAAAGACTCTTAGCAGCAGCGGATGAAGCTTGATGCAATTTTCTTTTCCAGTCACAGCTTATCATGCAAACCAGATTTTTGATTCAACTACATGGCTTTGGTTGGATATTTCTCAAACCAACATCATAACTCTAACTAATCAACAAGCTACTTAACTTTAACTCCAAACAAAACAAGAACAATAAAGGGGCTAATGCATTACAGAAATTCTGGACAGACATTCATGCAGAGTGACAGCAATCTGAAATCCATTTTCCAGCTCAAGCATTTCAGATGTTTAAACATTCAAACTCAACACCCAACCTTCCATTGCTTCCCTCCAACACACGATCAAACATGACACTGGAGTGCAAAACTCAACTAGTAATCAAGGGAAAAGAAACATGGCAGAGAAAAGAAAAATGCAGCAGCCTTTGCTTGCTGCGTTTTTTGAAAGGAGGAATTTTTAAACTTGGTGACTTCAGCAACTTCATACCATGAATTTCCAATAAACTTTTAGATTCAAAATACATCAGAAATGATCTATATTCATGCTAAAATCTGACCCAAACCAATCAAAACCAAGTCGCAAACATCAAAAACATTTCTGCATTTTCTAGACTGCAATATTGCCGCAACTTCAAAAAACTTTCGACCAACCAGATTTATGCCAAGCATATGCATTAACCCAAGTAAACCAACAAGCAAGACATGAATTGGATATCCCAACAAGCAAGGACATAGGAGGGAACTCAGGCATGGAAAGAACTAATGCAGAATTCTGGAAAAATGCATGCAAAATGGCTTAGTGACCTGATGGTTTATTTTCCAGCAAGCAGGGAATGCGATGCAAGTGTTTTTTAGACTTCAAACACCCCAAACCAGCACTGAATCATTCCATTCCTTGTCCTTAACACAAATTAAACATGCACACACATTTTCCAGATATCTGTTTTGCAGTGAAGGAACCAAAAAAACGTAGCAAAGACAACACCACACTTCAACTAATGTATCAAGATGCAGTGACAGGCAAAGCAGCAAATAACATGTTGCGGCAAGCTATATTGCAGCTGGACTCTATCTCAAAACATAACTCCACTTCACTGCATACATACGCATGGTATTCCAATCAAATGGCCAACCAATCAAACACTTTAACTATATGAACTTCAGCAAACGGACAGGTAAGCCTGCTGCCTTTTCGTTTCCAAACTCAAATTGCTTACCCAAACATTCAGCTTTGCTTTACAAATTTTTATCAAAATCATAATTTGAGACTGAGCAGCAAAATGTACAACTTCAACGTTCAAACAGGCAAGAACATATGCTGAAATGAAGCAGATTCTTGGAAGTTTTCATACAAAAATGATTCGGCCAAGATGCACACATGTAAGATGCCGACTCAAATTTCAGTTTTCTCGATACTCAATCAGCCACGTTGAAGCAAAAATAGAACCATGAAACAACCAAGAAATGCAAGCAATCAACTAAAGATAGCAACTTTCGGGCTGTACAATAAAAGGCAGGCATGAAACAGTCTACGTCTGCAATCAATCTCACGGTGTAAGAGCCCAAAACCTTCTGGTTACACAGACCAGATTTCATACGAAAAATAGTCCAGAAAACGAGTTGAATACCTGAATCGAGTAATGGAGAACAGGCTCAGGTGATTCGGCCAACACCTTCTGGTCTTGCTTTCCTTCAGCAATCCGCAGCCCCCCAGCAATCCTCCTTTCTCTCTGGTTTGGTTGCGGCTTCCCTTCTCTTTCAGCCGTAGCCTCTCCTCCCCTTTTCAATCTACCCCAGCTTCACTCTCCACTCTCTTTCACTCTCAGACCTCAGCCCAGATTTCTCTCCTTTCTCTCCTCTCTCCTATCCTCCGTTGTCCAAAAAACCCCAGGCCCTCCTCCGTAACTGCCTTCTTTTGTTTTTTTTTTCCGTTCTCTCTTCTGCTCTTGTTTTTTTTTGTTCCGTTAGCTCTCCAATGAAGCCCCCCCCCTTGCGGCTGCCTTTCTTTTTGCTATTTATATGGGACGTCATCAACCCTAAACCCTCAACAACACTCTCCAAAATTTGCAGCTAAAGGGGCTGCCCAGCCCTTCTTTGCAAGCTGAGTAGAAACGCGGCCTGCATGCCGCGGTTTTTAAATTTTTTTTTTTCCTTTTCCTTTTTCCTTTTTTTTTCATTTTTCCAATCCAACTAAAGCCTATTTTTTCTTTTTCCTTTTTCCTCTTTTCTCATTTTTTATGATTTTTCATTTTCATTTCTCTTTCAAGAAAGCATTGAATAAAAACAAAATGACTAAAATGATTTTTTCTTTTCTTTCTAAAAACTCTATAAACTTAAAAACTAAAAAAAACTAAAAACTAAAATCTAAAACTTAAAAGTGATTAAAATCCTGAAATGACAAAATAAAAATGAATGGACAAACTAAAAGGGAAAAATGAATAAAACTAAAATAAAATAACAACTAAAAATGCAAAACACACAACAATGAACTAAATGCAAGCGATCTAAAATAAAAATCATGAAGTAGATGCCACATACAAATTATTCAAAATTTGGTGTCTACAGTTTGCCCCTCTTTGTCTGAGTTTTGAAAAAACTTGGGACAAAGAAGTAGACACCAAATACTTACCTGTGTTATGGGGCTGCAAAATGATTCCAACGAACAAGAATTCTAAAAAATGGGACTGACCCGAACATGAATGTAAAAAAAAAATGGGATAGACCCGAACAGAAATTTAAATTTGGGATAGACCCACGGGATAGACCCGGACAGAAATGTAAAATTGGGATAGACCCGGACTGGAATGTAAATTTGGGATAGACCCACGGGATAGACCCGGACAGAAATTTAAAATTGGGATAGACCCACGGGATAGACCCGGACAGAAATGTAAAATTGGGATAGACCCACGGGATAGACCCGAACAGAAAATGTAAAATTGGGATAGACCCACGGGATAGACCCGGACAGAAATGTAAAATTTGGGATAGACCCACGGGATAGACCCGGACAGAAATGTAAAATTGGGATAGACCACGGAAGCCCGGACAGAAAATTTAAAATTGGGGATAGACCCACGGGATAGACCCACGGATAGACCCGGACAGAAATGTAAAATTGGGATAGACCCACGGGATAGACCCGGACAGAAATGTAAAATTGGGATAGACCCACGGGATAGACCCGGACAGAAATGTAAAATTGGGATAGACCCACGGGATAGACCCGGACAGAAATGTAAATTTGATTTTGCTGGGGAATTTTTTTACAACGAATTGAGTTCTTACCTGAGAGTAGTTCAAACTTTTGTACCAAGAGGGAGATTTGGATCTTATGGCTAGAACGATAGCTGATGTTGTTCCTTATGACCCAACCTTTGCCAAATTATCATTTCGTCTTTGCTTACTGGGGAGCTTTTTCTGACGTCGATTTAGGTGCGAAAAGAAGTGTAGTCGTCTGTGTTTGTAAATGCAATGTTCCTGCAAGAAAAGAAGAGATAATGGACTTGCCACCATCATTCGATCCGGTTTGCCTTGAGAATCGTGTAAACATGAGTCTTTTGATGCCTTTGCCAACTTTTGCTGCGGCATCTGCCTTGGTTGAATTTGCAATTTTGATTGAAACCTTTCAATTCCGGAGACCAATAAAATGCGCATTTACCATGTCACCAAATCCATGTAGCAGCTTGGTTGCATTTTACTCACTTTAAAAGATGATTGAATCCCATACTCTTTCACAAACCTTAGGGTTTATCATTCATCCGAATCCAATGGTAAAAGAATGATGCATGAAAAAATCAAAATATATGGAAGGTGATTTCCTATGTTCTGCATGGAATGAATATGTCAAAGAATGTAAAACACATCCAAAAATGCCATGAATACAAGCACATGAGAAAAGATGTATTTGGAAAAGAATATTTTACAAAGCAACACAGTTTTGGCCAACAGATGTCATATTCAAATCTCTGGATATTTTTGTTCTGGAATTTAATATTGGCAGAAGTATGACAAAAATGAGAAGAAATCCAAATGAACCAAGTCACCAGCTGTTCCTCCTCGTGCTTGCTCGTTGCAAAAAACTTGCCTTGGCGCCCTTTCGGGTTTTCACCAAGGTTGCCCCCACCCTTTTTGTTTTTGTTTCGTTTTGTTTCGTTTGTTTTTTTGTTTTTTTGATTTTTTTGATTTTTTTGTCTTTTTGTTTTTTTAAGGTGCCCTTTCGGGCTTTCACCTAAGTAAGCAATGGAAGAGCTCGTCCATAATCGACTCAGAAATGTAAGTTGAAGATTGCTGGCATCAGCAAAATGCACTTCCCTTGTAAGATTAGGCGAAGGCATTATGGACATCACTTGCCAGTTGATTAGCAAACTTTCCAATAGAAATACAACAAGTGACGAAAGCCAGGACTTTGGGCTTTTGTAATGAGGTCAGGTGGGGTGTTTTTCAAGAAAAGTTGAGGCTTGAAAGCAAATTTGATGAGAGGTGTGAAATAACCTGAGATTGCATCATTTTGAGATTATCTCCAAATTTTGAACAAAAACTGAGGAAATTTGCCCCAGTTTAATTGAATTCTTCTCTTTGTGCTTTTCATTGCATTTTTTCACTTTTGCATTTTTCTTCAAAAACTAAATTTGCCCCAGTGTGGGGTTCTCTTTTTCTTTCTGATCATCTCTTTTCATAATGAATTTGCCCCAGTGTAGGGTTTTCCTTTTCTTTCCGATCATCTCTTTTCATAATGAATTTGCCCCAGTGTGGGGTTGGCAATTCTCAGGGGCTGCCAAACGAAAATTTGTCAATTCTGATGGCTCAAAGGGGACAAGTAGGGATAAAATGCTTTAAATGTAAAAGAAGACGGCCTGACTTGCATTTCGCCATTTGCATGAATTTCTAAGGAAAATTTGCATGATCAAAATGAAAATCTTCTTGCACATATCTGATTTGATGGGTTGAGGGAATGTTTGACCATCCATTTCCGCTAAAATGAGTGTTCCGCCAGGTAATACCTTTTGGACAACGAACGGCCCTTTCTGATTTTGGGCGAATTTGTCTCTGCCTTCGTCTTGTATTGGCGAAGTTCGCTTGAGTGCTTTGTCGCCTTCCTCAAAATGTATGCTGATGCAACTTCTTGTCGTAGGCTCAGGCCAGGCGTGTTTGTAACATTTCATGACAAACGGCATTCTTGGCTGAACTCCCATTAGAGTGTGCAAAGATTGAATTTCTGCTACCGCAAACGAGACTGCCTCCAACTATCTGTACACCTTGACACATAGTCAAACTCTTAATCATCTCCTTTTCTGATTTTGTCCAAACGAATGCTGATTATGTCCTTTTGACCTTATTCTCAGTGCCAATGTGAACAATTGCTATGGCTTCTAGGTTTGGTTCGAATTTCTCCTCGTTTTGTTCAAGATTTTTTTTGAAAAAGAATCAAATACTTTCTCATTATCACTCTCGCTTTGAAATTTGGGTTCCAAAATTCTCAAGTCGTGAGTGAGATAGAGATTGCCATTATTGAATTCCAGAAAAGTGATATCCAAAGGGTCAAATAATTCTATCTTTGGTCATTTGAAAGAATTAACGAATTTAGAATAATAAGCAAACAAATATACAACAAACAAATGAACAAGCAATATGACCGAAATATAAACAAACGAATAAACAAAATAACCTGACAAGAATGACTTGTGCATTTTCATAAAACCTTTGATTGAAAGCAAATGAAATAAAACTTAAAAAAATATTTACATGCGCAAATTTTAGTCAAAAGTAAAGATGTTTTCATTACAGGTGCAAGAGTTTTTTCCCCATGAATTTGCATGAATGACAAACCCCTTTAGGTTTACCGAAACCCCTTCTGAATGGGTAGAAATTCGGCTGTCCAATTAGAAATTGATCCCTCAGGGATATCGGGAAGTTCTGCATCATTTCCAAACACTTCAGCCTCACTTGATGAGTTTTTAGCAGGCTCCTTAAATTCCGTATGGTTCATAATAACCCCAATGGTGTTATCGTACTCTGGCAGGGGGTTCTTATCCACATTTGGCGCTTGTGCCTCTTTTCTTCTAATTACAATCTCTCCAGCTTCAATCATATCTTGAATTTTATGCTTGAGTGCTTTACACTCAGCAATCGGATGGCCGGGTGCCCCTGAATGATAAGCACAGACAACTTGTGGGTTATACCCAACAGGTATGCCATACGGATAGGTTGGAGGGGGAATGTCACCTATTTTCCCGGCAGCCTTCAATTGGTCATATAATTGATCCAAAGGCCTGTCGAGATTGGTGAACGTGCGGTTACGTCCTGGGTTGTTGGCTTTAGGGAGTTGAGGATAGTTGTAAACGGGTCTGTTTGGCGGAGGCATCCTTGGATTGAATGGAGGCCGATGACAATTTTGGTGAGGATTTGGTTGAGAAATTTGAAAAGGAGCTAAAGGTGGGTTAGGATAGCTTGGGCGAGGTCGAGGATAATTGGTGTTGGTGTGATAAACAGGATGAATGTTTGAATAGTAAGGGTAAGGGTTGGAGTAGGTAGGGTATTGTCGAGGTCTGGGCTTTGAGACAGGGTTTCGATCCCAGGCAAAAGCGATTTCCCCCTCTTTCTTTTGGAATTGCTTCTTCCCATTACTACCTTGGCTTTGCAAAGCATCCAACTGCGATTTGAGGGCAGACACATTAACAATCTTTCCAGCCTTCACGAAATCATCAAATTCCTCAAGCTTATTAACAATTGCGGCAAATGAGCATCCAGTCATGCGAAAAATTTCTTCAAAGTACGGCGGATCATGTGCCTTAATGAAAGTGCGTATGATTTCGTCCTCCGTCATTGGTGGCTCGACTTTTGCAGCTATCTTCCTCCACCTCTTGGCATAAGTCTTGTGGTCCTCAGAGGGTTTTCTTTTTGTCCCTTCCAACGTGGTTCGCGTCGGAGCCAGCTCGCAATTGTACTCGTATTGCCTTACAAAAGCGTTGGACAAACAAGCCAGGTTTTCACGTCTTCAAGTTTCAGGTTGGAATACCAGTCAAGCGCATCCCCTTCCAGACTCTCGGGGAACAACCTTAAAGGCAAATTCTCATCGTCCACGGGCTTTCCCAATTTGTTGGCAAATAGTCGGAGATGTGTCTTGGGATTACCCGTCCCATCATATTTGTTAAATTTAGGGGTTTTGAACCCCTCAGGCAACTGCACGCTCGGAAAAAGGCACAATTCGTCATAATCCAGGACTCCCTGCTTATTCAACCCCTGGCTCTTCCTTATAAATTCATCGAAACGATCTAGACGTTTGAGCAACTTCATATCAATCGGAGCAGAAGATTCACCCATTTCAGGCTTGTTTTGGAAAGTGTGCTCCGGTATCACGGGTTCTGCGGTGGTTTGATAAAAAACTGGTGGGTTCAGATGCATGTTTGGGTCGCCTTGAGGCTGAAATCCTTGCCCATAAGGAGGATAGAAAGGCGGATTTTGCGTAAAAGCATATTGCGGATTTACAGTCCCCTCAAACGTAGTTTGAAATAGAGGAATAACAAATGGTTCGGATTGTGGTTGTGTAGCGGGTACAGGTTCAGGTCGCACTCCGCTACTAACGAGCTCGTCAATCAACTTCTTTTGAGCGGCCATTTCGGATGCCATTTCTCCAAATCTTGTGAGTAATTCAGTCAACTGAACCCCAGGACTTGCAGCTTCCGGCTGGGTAGTTGCAACGGCCTTATCGGATGATTCTGGTTGGGTACTCATGTCTACACGATTCCCTTGGGCCTTACTTCGGGATCGCGTAATAATGGAGCTTTTCCGAAAAGCTATTTTTGAAATTTTACCTGAGAATGCAAAAGACTTCTTTAGATAAACCAATCGTTATTAGATTTCTGCAATTTATTCAAAAGGGAAAAAGAAAAAGGCATTAGTTAGTAATTATTCAAACAACTCGGATGCATGTCCTATGGGGGACCCTTTTTGTGCCAAGGGTAGGCCTAGCATGAAAATGCAATCCTCTAGGGTAGGCACCATACCATACCTGATGGATCCGATCAACTCATTGAGTGAGAAATAATTTTGAAAGAATTTGGTCAATTGGAGTGACGAGAAATTTGTCAAAATGAGGTCAACGTCCGAATGGATTGATCACTTTTGATCGATACAAGAATTTGCAAAAACGCACGGGTTTGACCTTGACGAACTTCCTATCGAGAAGATTGGAATTCGTTGACAAAATTTTCCTCAGTGTAACATGAGTCAAAAACCCAAATGATTAAATAGTTGGATATAATGGATGGTTTTCTCAAAAATTGACTAGACTTCCCAATTTGGAATTCGACATTGAAATCCTAATTGGTCAAATGAAATTGACAATTTATTGAAAATCGACCGGATTACCCTAAAAGGGAAACAGGTCAAATGAATTCAAAGGAATTTATCCAAAATTAATCAAATCACCCTAACAAGGGTAAATCGATCAAATAGATTGAACGAAACTTGATCTATTCAAAAATCGGCTCGGTTGCCCTAAAAATGGGTAAATTGGCCAAATGAATGAAATTGAATTAGGGATTTATTTAAAAAAATCGGCCGAATGACCCTAAAAAGGGTAAATTGGTCAAATGAACGAAATTGAATTAGTGATTTATTCAAAAATCGGTCGAATGACCCTAAAAAGGGTAAATTGGTCAAATGAATTGGATGAAATGAATTTATTCAAAAATGATTAGATTGAACTAAAATTGAATGAATTGAAAAAAATGGATTGGATAAGATGGATGATTTGTTCAAAAATCGATTGAATTATTCGCCCACTGGGTGGTTTCAAGAAATCATTACAGTGCCTTGGTCTATGAGCCTCTAAAATCAAAATTTGGCCTCTATATTTATCGTCTCAACAATGAGGAATCATTTGTGAATTTTCTTCGAATTAATGTCCTTTTACGCAAGGGAATTTTACCAATTTTGAGAAAATGGCCAAAAAGTGATTATTAGATGCTCATATTCCAAAAGTTGCTTCATGAAAATGATCGGATCTTTACCTTACCTTGTGCACTACCCCTTCGGATGGTACGAGAAAGGTAAACGTGCAAGTCTCATTTGGATTATATATCCGAGACATGGGGTGGTTTATTCCTAACACGAGATCCCCTAAATGGCATTCCCCTTCTAGGGTTTATGCATGATGCCATTTATTAAAGCGATGTAAATATGTGACAAATATGACCTAAGGGACATAAATAATGCATCGGGGGGAAAAAGGTCTAAAATGAAATGTATTTATTAAGTATAATGACTGAAATTTAAACATGTGAGTTATCTAGTGGGTAGGTCACTAAAAGAGTGCCAAAAGGGCCTCTTATTGCTAGGGCATATGAATGCAAGCCAAGAAAACAAAAGAATGGTTAGTGCAATTGGTAATACACATAACATATTGGGAGCAATTAAGAAAAAGAAATACAATAAAGCAGGCAAAAGGGGTGGAAACCCCTTCCCTCGTGCCTAATGTGCTTAAAAAAGGGTGAGGCTGACTCTAACTTAGGGAGATTCTAATATGGATACATGAGGCTGGGGCTCACTAATGCAACTAGACTCGATAAGTCTCGGCTCCCAAGCCTTCAGACCTAAAGGCGAAGGGTCATCACTCCCAGGGCCTTTGATCGGTGGCTCGAGTGATCCCTTAGGTAGCGCTATGGGCGCAGAGCACACCAGCCGCCTACCCAAGGCAATCGATCCTAATCCTACAAGGCGGTGTGGGAAACGCCCACGAAAAATAAAATAAAATGGGATAAAAGCAAGTAAATATGCACGTATGAAGTGTTCCCCTATTTTGAGGGAAGGGGTTGAGAACCACGCGAGGCTCTAAAGGTGACACACACCCCCCCCAAATGCAATGCAAGCGCGAGATAATCAAGTAAACAACATCCAATCAACCAATCACACGTACGTGAGTGAGGGAAAAGTTTGAATACGCGCGCGAGGCAAAAGGCCCTAAAAATGGAAAATGCAACCCTAATATCCAAAATGCAATGCATAAAAAGGGTAGAAAAAGGAAACGAATGGCTAAGTCAAATGCTTGGACCCACTTAGCAAGTCCCCAGTGGAGTCGCCAACTGTCGCGCCCCACTTTTTGATCTGAGTGTGTTGTGTGTGGTGTGCAATGTGTGAACGTGTGCAAAATGAAAAGTAAAAGGCCATGGGACTTAGAATGCGACGATTTGGCCAAGTGAAGTTCAAAAGGGTTTTTTGTATCAAAAATGGAGTCGCCACTTGGTATAGAGTTAGGGTGTACCAAGTCACCCAAAAATGATTTTTGTTTTTGAATAAAAAAGTAAATAAACCCTTTTTGAGAACTTTTGGGTCTACGTAACCAAAAGAGGGATCGGGGGTCACATTTGACGAAGGGGAAGGCAAGGATAAAAATCCAAGGCACCCCTTCGACCTAGCCAAGGCTAGTTGCGTGACTCAAACCAATTTTTCCTAATTTTTCTACCCAAGGTATGTATCGCGTATTGGATATGTCTATATGAATGCAAAAACCTAGACCTAGGGGGATTGGGGGAAATTTCTCTTCAAAGGTTGAGTGGTGCCAATCACATTAATTGTGAAGCCCAATAATGATCCTTTTGGAGAGGTCACACCTAAACCTAAATGACGTGAAAAATGAGTGGAATGCATGCCATGTGAAAGTGTGAGTTTGTGTGAAGTGAGAAAAATGATAAAAGTAATAAGATAAGAGTGAAGGTGTGCAAATGTAGATGAAAGTACTCGTGTGCGAGTGAAGATAAAAATGTTCGTGTGCAAGTGAAGATAAAAGGGTTCGTGTGCAAGTGGAGATAAAAAAGTGTTCGTGTGCAAGTGAAAGTGATAAAAAGGTGCATGTGTGCAAATGAGACAAAAGTGAAAGTGTAATGATAGAGTGGATTGAGAATGCATGAGCCTAGGGAATTCATGCATATTGGGTACGGGGAGACCTAAATCGTGACTTGATTTTCCCTTTGATTAGAAGGCGAAACTAGCGTGCTAAGGCTATCGAGTAGCCACACTCGCTCGTTTCCCTTATCGGAAGGGGACTCTCACGCAAATGTATCCTATAACTAGTATGAGATGCAAAAATCCTAAAATGAGGGGAAAAGGGGCTCGAGGAGCATGCCAGATGATAAAACTAAGGAAAAATGCATGATATGTAGTGAACAAGCAAATGATATGCTAATGAGGGGAAATCCCTAAGGGTCTAGCGTTGGACTAGCCCATTCTATGAATTCCGACTAGCGTTGGACTAGCGGAAACGTACATTCATCCATTCCATTCATTCATAGCTATGGAAAGCGATTAGACATGCCAAACACCTATAGACACATAGCACATAACAATTAGCATGCTCGACTAGATGCAAGAGCCTAATAAAGCGAGTAACACTTAACACGTAGGCATGCAACCAAACTAATGAACCTATTACATTCACTAACTAAAACAAAAGGGGAAGGGGTAAATGGACCAAATTGCTCGCCAAGCCCTATCTATTACAAGCCAAGAGGTGTACACATACCCCATAAAACTTAAATAAAAGTAAAAATGCATGCAAAGAGGTAAGGAAAGCGAAGTAGACAGGCATATTCACATAACACATAGGAGCACGTAGGGTCAAATGAAGTGCAAATGAGGGATAGAGTGTACCTCCCTTGAATTGACGCCCTAATGAGGTGAAGTTACTAATTTACCCTCCAAAATAATAAAAAGGTCAAGGTACCACTTAAATTATCAAATAAATCAGAGAAAATGGAAATAAACACCAAATTGAATCACTTGAGGTATTCCAAGGAAAGTAAACTACTCGTACTCAACCAATTAAGACAAACAAAGACCCAATTGACAAAATTAAAGAGGTTTAAAGGGCCAATTTATTTTTTATAAACACTAAGGGGCTAAAAAAACATAAAAATAAAATTAAGAATCTAAGGTGAGACAATACCAAATCAAACGAGAAAACTCACAAAAAGGTAAATGAGGAGCAATTCACTAGTATCTAAGCAACAAAATGCCAAGGAATCCAAGAAAAATCAAATTAACTACAAATCTAGGAAAAAGAAATTATTAGACCCTTCAAATTCATTCTACAACCCCTTAAGTATCCACCCAAAACAAATCAAGATGTATTAAAGAGGAAATGGCATGTTAGGGGGACAAAATTAATTAAGCTTTCCAAATAATTGGGCCATGGAAGCATTAGATGAAAGCCAAGGGGTTGGAGTGCCATTTTTGGAAGTTATTTTCCATGCAAAAACCATGCAACCTCACGTGAAGAAGACTTCTGCAAATATTTTCTTAGGCTTTGAAGCCTTTACACTTTGCATGCCAGCTTTTCTAAGGAAACAAGACAAAACTCTCAAAACAAAGTCCAACTTCAAGTTCCTACCAAATTCATCATACATGTAAGAGCCAAAATGAAGATGTTTTGTATGCAAATCTGGTACAACAAATTGGAAATCATTCCAGCAACAAAAGACTCTTAGCAGCAGCGGATGAAGCTTGATGCAATTTTCTTTTCCAGTCACAGCTTATCATGCAAACCAGATTTTTGATTCAACTACATGGCTTTGGTTGGATATTTCTCAAACCAACATCATAACTCTAACTAATCAACAAGCTACTTAACTTTAACTCCAAACAAAACAAGAACAATAAAGGGGCTAATGCATTACAGAAATTCTGGACAGACATTCATGCAGAGTGACAGCAATCTGAAATCCATTTTCCAGCTCAAGCATTTCAGATGTTTAAACATTCAAACTCAACACCCAACCTTCCATTGCTTCCCTCCAACACACGATCAAACATGACACTGGAGTGCAAAACTCAACTAGTAATCAAGGGAAAAGAAACATGGCAGAGAAAAGAAAAATGCAGCAGCCTTTGCTTGCTGCGTTTTTTGAAAGGAGGAATTTTTAAACTTGGTGACTTCAGCAACTTCATACCATGAATTTCCAATAAACTTTTAGATTCAAAATACATCAGAAATGATCTATATTCATGCTAAAATCTGACCCAAACCAATCAAAACCAAGTCGCAAACATCAAAAACATTTCTGCATTTTCTAGACTGCAATATTGCCGCAACTTCAAAAAACTTTCGACCAACCAGATTTATGCCAAGCATATGCATTAACCCAAGTAAACCAACAAGCAAGACATGAATTGGATATCCCAACAAGCAAGGACATAGGAGGGAACTCAGGCATGGAAAGAACTAATGCAGAATTCTGGAAAAATGCATGCAAAATGGCTTAGTGACCTGATGGTTTATTTTCCAGCAAGCAGGGAATGCGATGCAAGTGTTTTTTAGACTTCAAACACCCCAAACCAGCACTGAATCATTCCATTCCTTGTCCTTAACACAAATTAAACATGCACACACATTTTCCAGATATCTGTTTTGCAGTGAAGGAACCAAAAAAACGTAGCAAAGACAACACCACACTTCAACTAATGTATCAAGATGCAGTGACAGGCAAAGCAGCAAATAACATGTTGCGGCAAGCTATATTGCAGCTGGACTCTATCTCAAAACATAACTCCACTTCACTGCATACATACGCATGGTATTCCAATCAAATGGCCAACCAATCAAACACTTTAACTATATGAACTTCAGCAAACGGACAGGTAAGCCTGCTGCCTTTTCGTTTCCAAACTCAAATTGCTTACCCAAACATTCAGCTTTGCTTTACAAATTTTTATCAAAATCATAATTTGAGACTGAGCAGCAAAATGTACAACTTCAACGTTCAAACAGGCAAGAACATATGCTGAAATGAAGCAGATTCTTGGAAGTTTTCATACAAAAATGATTCGGCCAAGATGCACACATGTAAGATGCCGACTCAAATTTCAGTTTTCTCGATACTCAATCAGCCACGTTGAAGCAAAAATAGAACCATGAAACAACCAAGAAATGCAAGCAATCAACTAAAGATAGCAACTTTCGGGCTGTACAATAAAAGGCAGGCATGAAACAGTCTACGTCTGCAATCAATCTCACGGTGTAAGAGCCCAAAACCTTCTGGTTACACAGACCAGATTTCATACGAAAAATAGTCCAGAAAACGAGTTGAATACCTGAATCGAGTAATGGAGAACAGGCTCAGGTGATTCGGCCAACACCTTCTGGTCTTGCTTTCCTTCAGCAATCCGCAGCCCCCCAGCAATCCTCCTTTCTCTCTGGTTTGGTTGCGGCTTCCCTTCTCTTTCAGCCGTAGCCTCTCCTCCCCTTTTCAATCTACCCCAGCTTCACTCTCCACTCTCTTTCACTCTCAGACCTCAGCCCAGATTTCTCTCCTTTCTCTCCTCTCTCCTATCCTCCGTTGTCCAAAAAACCCCAGGCCCTCCTCCGTAACTGCCTTCTTTTGTTTTTTTTTTCCGTTCTCTCTTCTGCTCTTGTTTTTTTTTGTTCCGTTAGCTCTCCAATGAAGCCCCCCCCCTTGCGGCTGCCTTTCTTTTTGCTATTTATATGGGACGTCATCAACCCTAAACCCTCAACAACACTCTCCAAAATTTGCAGCTAAAGGGGCTGCCCAGCCCTTCTTTGCAAGCTGAGTAGAAACGCGGCCTGCATGCCGCGGTTTTAAATTTTTTTTCTTTTTTCCTTTTTCCTTTTTTTTTCATTTTTCCAATCCAACTAAAGCCTATTTTTTCTTTTTCCTTTTTCCTCTTTTCTCATTTTTTATGATTTTTCATTTTCATTTCTCTTTCAAGAAAGCATTGAATAAAAACAAAATGACTAAAATGATTTTTTCTTTTCTTTCTAAAAACTCTATAAACTTAAAAACTAAAAAAAACTAAAAACTAAAATCTAAAACTTAAAAGTGATTAAAATCCTGAAATGACAAAATAAAAATGAATAGACAAACTAAAAGGGCAAAATGAATAAAACTAAAATAAAATAACAACTAAAAATGCAAAACACACAACAATGAACTAAATGCAAGCGATCTAAAATAAAAATCATGAAGTAGATGCCACATACAAATTATTCAAAATTTGGTGTCTACAGTCAGTACTTCTTCGAGATTTTGTGACAAACACAATCACAACGTCAAGCCCTTCCCCCGCTTGTTCATTGACCCAATCGCCGTCCTCAGGTACGACCTATCCTATAGCACATTTTATGAACTATGATCGATTTTCTTTGCGACACAGGGACTTTCTTGCTACTCTTACTGCTGCACTTGAACCTTCTACATATACTGAGGCTGTTGTACATGACTGTTGGCATGCGGCTATGCAACATGAGCTACAGGCCTTGGAGACTAATGGCACTTGGGAGTTGACGCATTTACCTCCTGGCAGGAAGTCCATTGGTTGTAAATGGGTTTATCGCATCAAGTACCATTCTAATGGTACTATCGAACGATACAAGGCCAGATTGGTCATTCTTGGCAATCGCCAAGTTGAGGGCATTGATTATAATGAAACGTTTGCTCCTGTTGTGAAACTGGTCACCGTTCGCACTTTTCTCGCAGTAGCGGCTGCACGCAATTGGGAACTTCATCAAATGGATGTTCCCAATGCTTTTCTTCATGGTGATTTGAAGGAAGAGGTGTACATGCGACCTCCACTAGGGTTTTCTCCTCCCCAGCCTAACCTTATTTGTCGTCTGAAGAAATCTTTATACGGGTTGAAACAGGCTCCCCGGTGTTGGTTTGCCAAATTTAGTACTGCTTTAAAGCAATATGGCTTTATTCAATCTTATGCAGACTACTCATTGTTTACCCTGCGTCGTCATGCCGCTGAGGTTCATGTTTTGGTTTACGTTGATGATCTTATTATTTCAGGAAATGATAGCTCGACTATTCATCAATTCAAGAATTACTTGAGCACTTGTTTTCATATGAAAGATTTAGGTGCCCTCAAGTACTTTCTTGGTATTGAGGTCGCTCGCAGTCCTGAAGGAATTTTCTTGTGTCAACGCAAATATGCGTTAGACATTATTTCTGAGGCTGGTCTTCTAGGTAGCAAATCAGCTGCCTTTCCTCTTGAGCAGCATCATCGTTTAGCTTTGGCTGACGGTGCTCATTTTGACACTCCCGAGCGTTACCGGCGTTTGGTTGGACGTCTTATTTATTTATCGGTGACTCGTCCTGAGCTATCTTATTGTGTTCATATTTTAGCTCAGTTTATGCAAGCACCTCGTGTGGCACATTGGGAAGCTGCTTTGCGTGTTGTTCGGTATTTAAAAAGTCATCCCGGCCAAGGTATTTTGCTACGGGCTGACTGTGACTTGCAACTCTCTGCTTGGTGTGATTCTGACTGGGCTAGTTGTCCTTTGACTCGCTGGTCATTAACTGGGTGGCTGGTGTTTCTTGGAAATTCATCAGTATCCTGGAAAACAAAGAAACAACCTATTGTATCTCGTTCTTCCGCTGAGGCAGAATATCGCTCCATGGCTACAACTACTTCCGAGTTAAAATGGTTAAAAGCTTTATTATCTGATCTTGGGATTTTTCATTCTCAACCGATGCTCTTATATTGTGATAGTCAGGCTGCTCTACATATTGCTGCTAATCCTGTCTTTCATGAGCGTACCAAGCATATCGAGGTTGACTGTCATTTTATCCGTGATGCCATACAGGATGGCACCATTCGCCCAGCTTATGTGTCTACTCATGCGCAATTAGCTGATATTTTCACTAAGGCCGTTGGGACGTTGCCATTTGGATCTTTCCTTCGCAAGTTGGGCATTTGTGATCTCCATGCTCCAACTTGAGGGGGGGTGTCAAGATATATATCTGTCAAGATATGTATCAACTTTGTATATATCTCTTGTATATATAGTAGTTAGCATATTCTTCTCCTAATTAATAGGAGACCTAGCGTAATTGCTGGTAGGGTTCTGTACTCACATGTATATATAGATAATTCCTATGCTAATGATAGGCAGAATTTTTGGCCTCACAAATCTTGTCAAAAACCCAAGAGAGACACATCTTTTAGTTGTCAAGAAAATTCTTCAATACTTGTTGGGAACCATTGCAGATGGGTTATTCTACAAGAATAGTGAAAAATCAGATTTATTTGGTTTTACTGATAGCAACTATGCAGGCGATCTTCATGATAGAAAGATCACGTTTGACTATATATTCATGATGGGTTCAACAGTTATTTCATGGTGTTTAAAAAAGCAACCAATTGTTACTTTATCAACAACTGAAACAAAGTTCATAGCTGCAACGGCTTGTGCCTGTTAAGCAATTTGATTAAGAAATATTTTTGAAGAGTTGCATTTTCAGTAAGAAGGAGCCATTACAATATACTGTCATAATAGTTCTGCTATCAAACTCTCTAAAAATTTTGTTTAATATGGAAGAACCCAGCACATAAATATGAGATCTCACTTTTTAAGGGAACTTATAAGGAATGGAATAATTGATTTTTTCTACTGCAAAAGTGAAGATTAATGACCAAACCATTGAAGTTATCCACGTTTCAGAAAACTAAGGAAATTGTTTGAGTTTATGTAGTTGATAAATCCTATTAAACTGAATATTTGGAAAACTTTCAGTTTAAGGGAGAGATTGTTAGAAATATTTACTTGTTTTTAATTAACCATGTTTGTTTGTTTTGTTCTACCTAGTAAAGTTAATGAAGTAGCTAATGGAGTTAGTAGATTAGCTAGTGCAGTTAGTGGAGCTAGTGGAGTTAGTCGAATAATTAGTGGAGTTGTTTTGAATTCTATAAATAGATCAATTTAATGTTATGATTTTAGTATCAAATTTATAAAGAAATAAAGTCAGTCCTTTGTTTCTCTTATTATTTTTTCAGTAGTTGTATCAGATAATCCCCAAAAATACCCAGATTCTCAACATCCCTCTGGCCTGCTTCGTCCATCTGCTTTTAATACAGCCCCACATTCTTTCTTGATGCATTTAACAAGAATTTATAAGCGTATATTTAGTTGGTGACAGAAATCACTGTCGCGATTATGATTAATTTCTGTACTGAAAGTGATTTGGTTGTGCGTGGGGAAGCTGCCTCGAATTTAGGCATTCTTGACTCTTAAAAAAAGAAAAAAATTGTGCCTTGATAGGAATTCTACTGTGAAATTTGCATGAATGCATGATGGCTTACTGAGTTCTGATCGAGGAGGCCGTCGGTCAATGGTGCACTTACAGAAGCTGAGAGACGAGTTGCAGAGGGTGGAGCTATGAGGGGAGAGTGGTATTTAGTTGTAGATTAAAACATTGGAGGGTGTTCAAAAACAGAGAAAGAAAAGGGTCGAGGAGGAGGCTCCGTCGTCGCCGGAACTTTCCACCGCCGCCACCACCATCACCAACAGCTAGTTCTTCACCTGAATTGCCCTGTAATTTATTTCTTGATATTCTCAGTTTTAATTTCGCAACAAAATTATCTGCATTTGGCAAGGCTATTTAAATGTTTTATTGGAGTCCTAGTTTAATGCCTAATTCCAGTTTTGATTTTCCGATGAACATGCCGTTTTATGCTTGAATATGTTTAGATTTGATTAAATGGGCTGTGATTGGAGCAACTATGCTGAACTTGACTACCGATGAGTGGCGAAGTCTCCTCTTTATTATCGTCCTCCAAGTGTTCGATAAAGTGTTTATCTAAAGAATGATGATTGGAGAAAAGGAAACTTAATTTTGTATGAATGTCTTTTTTCCTTTTATACAATTCACCGGAAAATCTAATTCACCCCAAGTGCCATTTGCACCAGTCATGTGAGAACTGGAGAACAGTTAGCTGATATCTTCACTAAGCCTCTAAATGGTCCGAGAATTGATTACATTTGTGGCAAGATGGGCATGATTAACATCTATGCTCCATCTTGAGGGGGAGTGTTGAAGATATGTAATCTGATATTATGGAAAGATTTGATATTGTAAATATTAGGAAAGATTAGATTTGATTGATTATAGTATCATATAATTATAGTATCATGTGATTATAGTATCATATATTAATTAGGTAATAGTATGATTATAGTATCATATGATTATAGTATCCACTTGTGTATATATATTTGTATATTGTGTAGTCCAAGAATGAGATGAAGAAGAGTATTTTTCTCTCCCTTTTTTCTTAGTTTACAGAGCCAAAATACTATTTGTACGCCAATGGAATCCCAGACCCCTCCTCTTTCTTCTGCTTCAAATGAACAAACCACAAAAGAAGAACTCAGCATTCAATTTCAAACCCCAAAATCTTCTTCTTCGTCTCCTTTTTCTGCAGTAGTAAATATTAGGCTATGGAGGCCAGCAGCGCAGCGAAACCTTAGAAACCAATGGTCGAAGTTGGCTTCTTTATGGCAAGATTGGCAGTCTTGCTCGTCCGCTACTCGCTCTCAAGCCACTACTCTTGTCAACTCCTATCTCTCCCAGAAGTACGGTAAAAAGCCAGCATTTATTAATGTTCTTAACAATATACAGAAAATCTTTTATTAAACCTAGTGTTTTATCTAAAATGGGGATTGTTTTTTTGGTTTTACAGGTATATGGATGCGATGGATTTGGGAATTTTGAGTGGCATGCTAAGTATTCGGAAAAAAGCCTCTTCGAAGTTGTTTAAGCAACAAGTTAGTGTGTTTGCTAAAAACTTGGTTTCTTTTCTTTTAAACAGCTTTTATTGAAAATAGTGATTGAGATAGAGCCTTTGGGTGCTTTTGTGAAGAACTAACTTACGAGAAATTAGGTTTGGTTTTCGCAAATTTGTGCTTGTTTAGATGAAATGGTCTAGGCAATGGTTATAGTAGTATCTGTAGAGTGCTGTTATAGGAAATTATGTGTGATCTGGTGTACAGTTATCAATTAAGGCTATGTTTGGTTTGTTTATGGGAATTGGATTTGCATTGAATTTGATGTACTGTTAGTAATGTGACTTGAGTAATTCAGTCTAATTTCAATTCTCATGTGGAACCAAAACGCACAGAAGGCTTCATTCAAAATTTGACATTTTATGCTTTGTATATGGGTTTGAAGGAACAGAGTTGATGGTAAGAAATTTTTGCACTTACCAGGATTGCTTTGTTAATTTATCACTCTCTCTAAACTTGTATGTGGTGACCTCAACTGTAGCTATGTGTGATGTTGTTGATAAATGTGTAAATATCAAGCACTATTGGATCAAGCGTTTTGTGAGCTTGAGTATATTTGCATTTCCACATATTCATTGATTGTTCATTAGGTTCTTTTCATGCCAGGCTTTGATAGGATTTGGCAGGTCAATGCCAGAAAAACATACAATTCCTTAAAACTGTTGTGTTTGGCTGTTGGGTTTGTTATGGTACATCAGTATCATACCTTGCAAAGAATTATTGGAGGAAATAGAGAAGAGAACCTACTTTTCTATTTTTTTTGAATTGATATTTGGTTTATTCACAAAATTTACATGGTTATTTGTTCTTATACTTTTCTTTTCCGGTTTTCATGTTGAAAGGTACATAAATGTGAATAGCTTTTGGTATCCATGAGAACTTGTCCTTCAGTCTCCAATATTGGAAGCTAATCTAATGTGAAATGGGCTTAGTAAAAATATACTATCTTCCATATTAATGCGAATATAAATCTTTGTAATACTAGAATGCTTAGTAAATGCTTATCAGTTTCTTTTTCCCTGCCTGCTGCCCTGCCCTTTCTTTGTAGGAGATTCAGCATAATAAACTCTTGGCATCATACAAAGATATGGTACGCATACTTAATACTGATTGGTTTTATGCAAAATGTTTTTTTTTCTTTTATTGACTTCATCTGCTTTTATAGTTTCTGCTTAGTCAATTAGCAAAATGCACTGCCCTATGTCTGCAAATGAACTCCTTTAGTACTATGGGCCTTGCACAACTTCAGCAATTATAATTATGTGGGAGGATTTGCATGATTTGCTTTCTTGGGAACAAGATAGATTGCATACAGCTTTCCAGAATTTCAAGTGACTTACTGTGACTTCTCCATGTTTCAAGATCAACACCCCACTTATGAAGATTAATCTACTTTATCAGTCTTGAAATTTTCAGTTTATTAGGTCTCAGGGATAGAAGATTTTCTATTTTAAAATGTTTTTGACTTGTCTTCTTCATCTTATTCTCGTCTTTGTGCAATTACTAACCTATCTTCATTTTTGTACATTGTAATGTTTATTAATCACTGCCAGATGTTTGAAAAGCATTAAATAAATGAATGCACAGTTTTGCAGTAATACTGATCTCTTTAATGTGTGGATGCTTGAGAACAAGGGCAACAACTCTCTTTTACTTCTCTCTCTGTACCAACTTTATTATGTGCTTTTTTGGGTGCTTTAGTGGTTTATGTGGAAGTAAATTGGCAAGCTCTATCATAACAGGTAGGCGTTGTAACTCAGATGGTGAACACATCTAGATCTATGAGGTGCTATCTGAAAGGAACAACCAATAGCCCCTTGGCTCAGTTTTCTCTCTCTTCTGAAAATGAGAATGATACTGGTGATGGTGGGGGAGCCCCAGTCTTCACATTTTGGCCAATCTCTCTTTTTGGTATGTCTACTGCATATGCCAATGAAGAATTGCTTCTTTCTAGTATATTGATTCTTGATTGTCCATCAGAGCAATAGATCTATTCTTCTCTTCATTGTGGTGCAAAAAAATCTATGAAATACAGCATTTGAGAAAAATTATTGAAACTTATCTGGTTATTTATATGTACGATGAACAACAACTGCTAACATGATTGCAAGTGTTCCTGGGCTAAAGGCATGGGACATATAAATTTTCTTTTGTGGATGTCAAATTTTTTTTCTTTTCTTTTTTTCAACAAGTTTCTTTCTGATGTTGTCAAAACAGTTAAAATGTAGATTTGTGAGTTGTATAACATATGTTTCTGATTTTTAGTCTTGTCTCTTTTTTACCTGCTTTTGCAAAGATGTGAAGGTGTGATGCTGTTCAGAGCTTGCCTATTTGTCATTCTTGCAAAATTTTTACCAACTTATCATGGTCTCACTCTATTAATTGATGTCTTTATGATAATTAGCTTTTATTTTTCTTCTTCAGAAAAAGTAGCACAGGACCTTGTTCAGATATTTGTAACAGAGCTAAACTTGAAGGTGAAGTATGGAGGTGGCTGGCTTTCAACAAGCTTTTCTTGGTTTGTAATTCATGCTTCTAATTTTTGTTACTGATCTTATGCTTATTCTTCTTGAATTATATGTATATATATACACAGAGGTTGCTTGTCATGGAGCTGCTTTCCTTGGGTGATGAAAGAATTCCAGATCTCAGTAGCTTGTGTTGGTCAGATGAACTTTATCCAGGAGAATTTGATGATCTGCATACATGTTCCTTGTATTCACATGGAGCTAGCAAGCCAGTTCTTCCAAGCCTTGGGAAAGGCGAAGTTGAATCTTTTCAACCTAGGCATCAACAAGACCAGAATGTTTTACAGGTATATGAATAGTATTTACTTTTCTAATGTCAAAGTGTCTATACACATCTCAAAACAATGTATTTGTAGTGGTTTGCCTATGTGCAATATGCACTCAATTTGTTTGCATTACACTGGGATCACTTGTTTCAAAGCAGATTGGTTACGATTACCTTAGCAAGAGAGTAATTTGATATCTCAACGACTGCTTATAATGATGTGTTCTGCCAAATATATGGTCATTTGACATTTTTCTTTGAAGCTGCCTAGAGATATGATGTTACAATGTTTGATTTCTTGTCATCTGGCTCCCCAAATCCATGGTGTTGAGATTATAGCAGAAATGGATGCATATTATTAAAACTTAACTGATTACCGAGTGGAAATCCTGAAATTGTAATGCTTTTAAAGATGGAATTAAAGACCTTCAAACTTGAGTTACTAAAAATTAGGAAATCAGGCTCTTTGCAAATGTGACTTTTCTGATCAGGATAATCTTGAAGGAATGTACATTGAGGCAGAATCTTTGTTAAGCTGACTAATCAAATAAGATAGATGAAGGAATGAAGTTTACTTATTGCACTACTTATCAGTTATGAAAAAGAAAAAATTGAACATTATGATTTACTTGTCCGTCGAATTCATTTTCACTTATCTCTCTCTCACACATGTAAATTGATCACCTTTCTTGCAGATTTATTTAACTACTTTGATTGCTGAGGTCAACGTAGAGAGAAGCAGGTAGATAATCTGAGGTCGTGAGTCTATTTTCTTAAAGTTAATAGCAGCTAGAATATATCCTACTCTTGAGAATCAAGAGTCACAGATTAATAAAAGGCTTGTGGGAGTCCATTCAAAAAATTGCAGAAATTATTATGCCCAATGAATGTCTTCAAAACTCACCTTAATGGGGACGGTAAGGTGGGGGCCATTGCTTGATTAGAATGTTAAGCCATCAAAACTGAGATAATGCCAAAAGTTCCCATAACTGAGATATAAGAACTCATAGAACAATTTGACATTATGGCATTGCTTTAGTGCACTAATTTCATTCATTTGTATACAGGGTGGATGAAATATTTGCTAGCACAGGAGCTGAAATGCACGTGACTCTTTCTTGAAGTTGTGATGCTGGAGTTAATGCAAAAGGGAGGGCATGCTTCTAAATGTCCAGAGCAATACTACCAGGTTCCTTCATGACAGCAAGTCTACCTTCGATACTTGGAAAGCCTTGGGAAGATCGAAAATGTAGATTTCTCAGTACTCAATTGATAGCAAGATTGACATGCTCTGATTTCAAGCTCAGTAGACATCTCCAAGACATTGTGACCAAATGAGAACAAATGATGAAGATATAGAAATCTGAGCGTTTTTTCACTTGCACTTGGCATGACTAGAGATTGGGCTGTCTTTTGAAATCAAAATTTTGCGTTGGGCTCAACATGGTTAAGGTGTCTGAATAGCCATTCTTTCATTTCAACAAAGGGATTTGATGCCTTCTGCCTGCAATATCTCAGTTGTTTTGACTTCTTTTTGCTTCTCACGCAAAAAGATTGAGGTTTGTTCCTTAAAGAAAAGGAGGTAGATTAGCTCCTTATTACTTGAGCCCTTTCTTCCCAGTTGTAATGAGTAGTCTATTTATCGGGGGTATCAACCTCCTGGTATGCTCAAGTATGGTAAGAAAACTGGTAGTGAATTCCCAGATGTTTGTGTTGATCTGAAGTCTGACAGGAATGGCAATTAATTTAGAGATGCAGGATCATGCTTGTTGCTTTGATTTGTGTCCATATTGGCGAATATTTAGAGCTGACTGTAAGGACAATCAAAAAACGGTTTGCTTAGCGGATGAAATCCCAAGTTACAGCAGGGTTTTACTAAGACGAGATAATAAGGAAAAGATTGGCAACCAATATATGTATTGATAGAGGATATTTTATTGCCTAAACAAAACAAGTTTCAACAGTTATAGGGTTGCTACTTAAAAACTCCGGAGGCAAAGTGAAGTCAATTGTGCCTAACTGCTTCTGTACATCAAGCATGCAAACCTCCAGAGTTGGAGGAGTAATATAATAAGCTATAATTTTCTTCTAAAACTTGTCATAGGCAGCTCTCTCTCTGTCGGTTTTTACAGCCGTCGTTATTTTACAATATCCACCAATCAAATTCAGTTAGCAGTTCTTTCTGTTGGTCTCTACATACATGAAAAATATCACGAGGAATGTAGTCAATAAATGGAAAAGAAATGCAACCCAATCAAAAAAAAAGGCCCGTAATTTGGAGGTATTCCAAGTGTTTATTAGCCCTGCATCATGATCTTCTTGACTTGTCTAATATTTTCTCTAGTTAAGGTGGCGTTTGGTTCGCACATCGGAATCGGATTCGAATTCGGAATCGGATATCCTGGGTTTGGAATGAGGTCATTCATTCCAATACATTTATTTGGTTCAAGTACCTGGAATGTGTATCATTACTATAGTTAATATTTGGTTCGTCGACTATTTCGGAATAGAATATAATAAATATATTATAAACCACATCGTAAATGATAATTATTGGCTCTTTGTAAATGGGATATAAGAAATTTTCAATAATTAAATATATTAGTATAAATGTATTAATAAATTTAGTCTAACTAATTAATAATTTCTATTAGTAAACATGTATAATTATTAGTATAATTGATAATATTAATTATATTACATAAATTAATATACATTATATAATACATATAACTAATAATAATATTATTATAAGTTTGTAACTAATTAAATTAAATATTATATATATAATTAAATATAAATATACAAATGTTATAATATAAATATATAATTATAATTATATAATATATACAAATATTAATTATACAAATATTTTATATAAATATACTATATACTATATATTACATATTAAATATAGTTATTATTATATATTATTATATTTAAAATAATAATTATAATTATAATTATATAACTTATTAATATTACATACATGTATATATTATAATTATATGCACATATAATATACATTTATAAATATACATATATATATTATAAATATATTATAATATAATATTTAATAAATTTATAATATATATTATATAGGTATAATTATATTTAACTAAATAATTAAAATATATAATTATATAATATAATAATATCATTATTATAAGTTTGTAACTAATTAAATTAAATATTATATATATAATTAATTATAATTATACAAATGTTATAATATAAATATAAATATATAATTATAATTATATAATATATAAATATTAATTGTACTAATATTTTATATAAATATAATAATATTAATATTAGATATAGTTATTATTATATATTATTATATTTAAAATAATTATTATAATTATAATTATATAATTTATTAATATTATATACATGTATATATTATAATTATATGCACATATAATATACATTTATAAATATACATATATATTATAAATATATTATTATATAATATTAATAAATTTATAATATATATTTTATATAAATATAATTATATTTAACTAAATAATTATAATATATATTTATATAATATACTAATATTATAATAAAATATTATAATTATAATATATTATATATGTATATATTATAATATAAATATATAATATATATAATATATATAAATATTATGTAATTATAAGATTTTGGAATCACACTTGAATTTTGGACAAAATCAACCCTTTTACTAGGGAATGGAGAGATGCCAAATTTTAAGAACCAAACTAGTGAACCAAACACCAGTTATAAAATTTATTCCATTACTTCATTCCGATACCCATTTACCAAACGTCCCCTAAGTTTAGGCACAACATAGTTTGTGGCATGAGATGAGAGCCTAAATAATGTGGCATGAGACGAGAGCGGTGAGCAAAGCATTTACTAGTTGTGATTGCTCCAGCTGAAATTGCGATGATTACGATAAGTTTCGAAATAAGTCAAAACTATGTGATGGAACCTGCAATTAAGTGGTTTCAACATCTACATGTATTGCATAATGCATTCGCATACTGGCCGTTCCAATCATCTATAGTGCAACACTATTACAACGTTGAATTCTCAAGTCCCTTGATTCCAGGGCCCGATGATACCGATGACAGAGACTTACAGAAACACAGCTTGCATTCGGCTAAAATGCACTTATCAATCTATGTGGGCTCTTTATCTTGTAGTCAAATATCTTTTCATTAATATCTCTCAGAATTCTTTTCCTTACGTATCTTTCGTATTTGCAGTTCCCAAAAGCCATTCAGTTGCTGTATCCCTACATACCAAAAGAAGTTTTTTCCAGTAGATTTCCTGTTTCCGAACAGAATGCAAACATATCATTTCTCACGGATCTTGGAGGGACATCAGTATATACAAATACAAAGGCGCCAGTGCAGCATTCAATCTTGAAATTCACTCCAACTCTTTAACAGAAAGACTAAAATAACCAGCAGAGGACAGCAAAATTAATCATTTTCTTTTGCAGAGTTTCCAAAGTACGGACTGGAATACGTGCACTTCTTGAATTTGTCAAGAAGATCGAAGCTTTAAAAATCATCAAGGATATGTGCACCTATTAGCAACGAAATCAAAAGCCATACCAGGGGAATGGTATATATCAAACTGGGCAAGTCAGCCATCCCAGTAAACATCAAACTACCATCCATAACAAATATATTGGGCATGACACTAGTTGCTTATGTTTAAAGCTGCAATCAATTTCAAGGCAGGCTGACAACATATCCATTACTAGAGGAATAGCAAAAATACTAAATAGCTAGACCCTGTAGAAGCAACTAAGACAAATGAAAGACCAGAAGAATATAAACACATGCGTGCCCAGTACATACACACACACATACAACCTGTATTTCCCAACATTAGCTTTCCGAATCATTCCATAATGAAAATAAACTTGGATGAAGTTGGGGATTGAGAAGTGAGGAACTGTAAACTATTTGGATTCATCCCAGTTTAGGGAAACTATGGTTCTAATTCTAAAACTTCAATTTAAGCACACACTTCCATAACTAATTTACAACCAGTTTCCATGCAGCCTCATTAAACACAAAACAGACTGTATCGAGTAAAGAAGTCAGCATCCTCTAATTCACAAAGTAATCAGGAGACAATAGATGGCCAACATTCAGTACAACATATATGTGCCACAAGCTTAAAATGACAGATGTCAATCTCAAACCCACCTCAAATAGCAGCTTTGTAGATCCTCACAATAGACACAAATCTTCACTACTGCCAAATTTGTCAATTGAGTCAATTAATCAACTCTTAAATAGAACCGCAGCTAACTTCTTCCAACACCAGAAGCATCCAATACAAAGTACACTGCATCAAACTTAGCATTTTTCTGACCCAAAATAACAAGGAAAAAGTAAAAACATGTAAAGCAAATATACATTCAGAGCAAAATAATACCCACCAAGTCAAGGACATGCAGGCAAACAAATTTCCTAAGATAATCCAATTTAAAGAACCTCGACCCTTGCTGAAGTAGCCATTAAACATGCGCTACAAGTTGATACGAGAAATATATTATGTGTTATATATATCCTAACTACTTTTGCATATCTTTGATGTATCAGGCTGCAATTGTATACTCCCCACTTTCACCAAAAATCATGGGGCACCCCAAGTCCTTTCAAATTCCAGAGAGATGTACAGGAGCTGAACTTACATTGCGCAATAATGACATCGCATTCAAAGAGACAAATTTAGTACTTTCACTCTTCCTTTCAGCAATCTCATTGTCTTTTTCTGTGTTGGTGCAAGTGCCAGTGTACAGCCAGCACGAAATGTACCAAGGATGCGAGGATGTGAGGAGACAGCCAGAAAAAGGGGAAATTTTAATTAATAATCATAATGAACAACATTGTACTCTGGTGGGGAGATTCCTAGGCAAAGGAAGAGCAGTAACATATCTCTGAGGATGGGGTTTCTGAGTATTAGCAGCTGCATTAGACGAAGATGCAGCCTCATTATTGTCAGCCTGCCCTCGTCCATGGAATTTAGCAAAACGATTAATCACCGAGAACTTCTCTAGATCTTGACATTCCACTACCAAGTCCAAAACTGACACTCTCTTGTCCAACCTACATCAAAAGATGCAAAGAATTAGGGCAGGAAACCAGAAACATGATAAGAACCTCGCCACCAACCCGTTGACCCAAAAAAGAAAAATTGCCCAACAGAAAGCACATTTGTCAGAGAACAAAGGTTTTTTTTTCTTTTCGCCCAAGGGGTTGGGGGAGGTAAGATAGCAAGAAACCAAAATGCAAAACTGTAGACAAACTAATAATCCTGGCTCCTTTTTTCTTCTTTTTTTTTGTTTTGGGGGGGGGGGGGGGGGGGGAACTAAGTGGAAGGTCTTGAACCCAAATCCCTCCCCCCTTACCACCCAGCCCAACCCTCCACACCCCCGCAAAAAAAAAAAAAATTCTTGGCTCTAACATCAAAATTGTGGCACTAATAAAAAAAGCAAGTAAATTGGTGTATTTTCAAATTTCTTGTACCAACTGAAGTAATATAATGTTTTCATTTAATTCACTAATCCTCTCCCCCCCCTCCCCCTTCCCAAGACATAATCTTGCAACTAATATGCGCTTTAATTCATCATTATTTTTTTCCTACTATAGTCAATGTGCAAAGCTGTAAGGACTGTGACCATGTTTTTTGAAACAATACAAGTCAAAAACTACATTCTGAAGGGCAAAACTGCTCATACATTTTAGTCAAACAGATTATCAGGGAAGTATCTTGACCATTTTACAATCAGATTAAAAGATAGAATGAAATTGTAAAGAAGCAAAATTTTCTTGGAAAACAGACCACCAAGTTCAGAAATTGACTGATAGATCAGACACGCATCTAGTATCCAAAACTCGAGTATGCACTGTTTCTCCTCTACCATGATGAATCAATTGATTTAATGTTTTTAGGTTAGCCAAATGTTTCAAGGTGAACTCATGTGCATGCCTTTGCTATCTTTCACACAAATGAACAGCTAATGATGGATTTGAATATGCTACAAACTTAAAGAATCAGCAGAGACAAACAAAATCCTCTCAGCAGAAATGGACAAAATTGTTAAAGCAGATGGATCCAAATATAATCCACTCAAAAGTAAAAACTATTACAGCCAACATACACCTTTCTCCGTACTCGTTAAATTAGATCCTTCGGAACCATCCTGCAGAAACCAAAGCTTAACAAGATGAAGATGCAAAAATTACCGCAAAAATTCATCTTCAAGCCTTCTTGCTCTTGCTGTGAAATCATCCATGACTTTCAACAGAAGCTGATCTTCAACGCTTTCTGATGTTCTGCATTCATCAATATCCCTAGAGAGTCATTTGAAATTGAAGCCATCAGAAATAGAATAAAAAGGCGAATAATCAACAACTGCTGTTATGTCACTCATGTGACTAAAAAACTAGCATAGCATTAAAAAAAAAAAAGTTATTACCTGTTTATGCTATCACGTAGCATATTGGACTTGTCATTTGCGAGTGAGACAAGACTGCATGCATCACCTAATGCTAATCTAGAAATCGAGTAACCCACACTCTCATACTCTAAATTAGCATCCAGAGACAGTATTGCTGCTGGTGGAGGGCGAAGTAATTTTTGCATAAGTTGTGCTGTCAAGATAAGCCTTCTTTTTGGTTTAAGCATCAGTGATCCATCTTCCATCAATTCAACATCATCTTCAACCTATAATGACAAAAGAAACCACCAGAGCTTGAAACCATGTAAAGAAATAAATAAATTCACAAAGAAGGATCTACTCAAAAACACCACCACACCTTGTCAACAAGTCGGTTTGCTGCTTTAGCCCACCCAATCTCTGCCATGCTGTCAGCAGTCAAAACCACAAGAATTAGTGGATAAGAAAATCAAGTTAATGCTTTTCTTCAAATAAAAAATGTATTTTCTTCTATTCTGTTTCCTTTTTATATATAGAAATGGCAAGTGGCATCCATTGAGTACAAAATTACCGTGTTTTTCTTCTAAAACTCATTAATAGGTCCCACTAACGATACACACCTGATATTTTTAAGACATCGGGAACCTTGTGACACTTCTTTGTGCCAGGGATTAAGTTCATAAGTAGCACTCTTGCGCTTCTTGGTTTTCGATATTACTGGATGCTGACCACTGGCAATGGAAGGCAAAATATGAGAAGATAAATACTCAGCTGCTAGTGAGGGGGTTGCCGTATGCCTGATGCTACCAACTTGATTCGTTTCCACAGCAGCAGCACTCGATGGCTCCATTGAATTGAGGGTGTGCAAGCCACTGGAAGATTTTCCAAGAGTGAAAGGCTGTTCCCCAGTCTTAAAAATGACAGGTTTGCGTGCATCATACATAGGCAAGATCTGCCCATTTTTGAAGGTTCCATACTGATTAAACCAGGAAGGAGCCATCTGGGGACTGATCTTAGAGTGGTCAATTTTGGTCGAGGCAGCACTATTACTGCTCTGAGAACCATCTCGACTAAATGCAAGCACACTCTGAGACGCTATATTACCATGTTCAGAAGCAAGATTCCTTTCCATACTATTTTCAGGTGCTGAGAAGCTTAGCATGGTAGGATCTACAGAAGGAAGTGTCTTCCGGGGAACTAATGCATCTCCAACGACAGCAGTGAGATCATTTGATTGCCCAGCTATAGGAGGTACAAGCTGACCACCTAGACCATTATCTGATCCTTTCATTCTTTTCAAGACCCTAGTGCTTGGATCGTCGTCTGCACTCTTCATGGCCTGCATTTGGTTCAACAATGAATAATTTTGCTGAAGCAAGTTATTTGGTTTCAGAGACCGGCCAAAGGCTTCAATATCTCTTTGCGTTGATACAGAATTTGCAGCAGATCCATCTGATAAAGTCCTTACAATGGGTTCCTTTCCCTGTGATTCATTCATCTTCTGAACAAGGTTCATATTTTCTGATGAAGGTTGCTGGCTAGCACGTTCCTTTGTAAGCTGTTCTTCCTCAGAACGGAAGCCTTGTGCATTCACACAATTTGCACCAAACTCAGATTGAAGGTTTCCTTGTTTACCATCTTGATCACATTGATTTAGAGAAGCAGAAGTTAAATTTCCAACATTCGTTTGATTTGACTGGGGAAATTGTGAAGACACCTTACGAAACTGAGCACCCAATAAATGTTGTGCTGCAGTGACATTGCTCCACATATTTGGCAATGCTTTAGAGGAGGTGCCTTGCAGAGAAGTATTAGACACAGTTGAAGGCTGAGAAACAAGTACAGGCTTGCCAGCTGAAACTTGTGTGGCTAGAATTTTTCCAGGCAGAATGTTTGTACTGATTTGCTTGGTACCTGATAAAACAAAATTACCTTGAGGAATGCTCGCAGCCTCATTAGGAAAAGAGGTCTCCAGAGATTGACTAGATCTTGACAACTGTCCACTAGCCCAAGCAATCTCTTGAATTTGTAGCTGACCTCTTGAATGAGGAAAACCAGAATTAAACGGTGAAGAGAAGTTTCCAGTCATGTTATATGGGGAGCTTTGACTGCCCGTCTGACCAGGTACTCCAGCTCTATTATTCTCTCCAAGCGATCTTTCACTGGAAGAAGGCATAGACTGAACAAAAGATGAGGGAACCAACGGTGCTTGACCCTTCTGTCCAATTTCAGATGCAGCATGGGTGGTTAGAAGCAAGGAGCTTACGCCCTGCAGGGAGTTTTGAGAGGACAAGGACTGGCTTGGTATTGGCAGCCGTTGCATTGGAGGACCAAGTTGTAAACCAAAGCCCTGAGAGTTGGAAGACTGGCTCCGTTGAAGCCGACTAACAGACCCATCAGAGTTTTCTGCTTGAGCTGTCTCAGACGCTGCATTGGGCTCAGAAGCAATGGCATGCATCATAGCAGCATGCTCCCTTGACTGATCAACCTTGTGAAGTAGCTCTAGCATGTTTCGACTACAACAACGATCACAGCAGTGAATGCATTCAAGTACAAATACAAATTAGTGAGGGAAAAAGAAATGAGCAGTAGAATAGAACTTAAAAACTGCAGCAAATCATGATCAAGGTTCCTGATATAGAAGATTTTTTAAGTTTTCATATACCAAAACATGCCAAAATATAATTCAAAACCAAATCAATTACCTCGATTGAGAAGTCTTGTCTTGTGTGCCTAAATCCAAAGATCTGTTGAATGGAGAAGATATATTGGGAACTGAACCGGGGAAGTTGCCTGGGGAGTGCACCTCATCAAATCCTTTGTTGTTCCTTTGCATATCAGCTGATTGCCCCTATAAATCAATATTATCCAATTTAGCATGTGTGGCAATTAACACATGTATTACTCATGACTAAAGTGTAATATATTCACCTTTTCTGTGTCAACTGAATTTTTCGGCACCTGACTGAATAACTTTGACTGCCCAAAATGAGACGCCGGCTGTGAATGGATTGGCTTTTTTGATCCACAAGGAAGTTCAACATCATCATCCAAGTTTCCCATGGGATGAAATTGAAACTTCCGAGAAGTCAGATTTTTCCTAGCCATTTGATTGGATGACTTTTGATTGCCAGCAGACAAAGTCCTTGAATCAATAGCATCTGCAGCAGCATTTTCCTTTTGACCACCAGCGGAAGTATGGTGGGACATATTAGAGCGGTAGCTGTCGTTAGAGTTCTCCTGTTTATCACTATTCTCCATATCATGCCCTCTACCTTCCTCCTTACTAGAGCAAATCTTATTCCCATGCTGTGAACCTCCTAGAACTTCACCAGCTTTATAATTAACCAATGGATCAGCATTTTTCCAAGAATTGAGATGATAACTGTTTGGAAGAAACTGACTACTTCCCTCACCAGCCCTTATGGTACTTGAATCCGATAATGCAGCAGCATTATTTGATCGAAAGCCCTCTTTATTCAATTGGGAACTTCTCAAGGCAGATTTTACCTGCTCCATTTCAGATGCTGCATCACGACCAGAATGAGAGTTAAACAGGGCTCCACCATCAACCACTTCCCTATGCATAGTTTGCTTATGATCATTGCTTTGAGAATGTTGCAATGAGTTTTCAGTCCCTTGAACAGTTACTCCCGCATCTTCATAGGGTGTTATGGACCCAAAAACATTCCAGCCGTTTGGTTTATTTAACAGTTGTCTAGATGCACTGCTCTCAGCATCAAGAGAATGAGATAAATTTCCATGCAATTGACTCCCTTCAGCACCAGACTTCAGAACTGGAATACCATTTGACCACCTTCCACCATCTGCAGAGGATTGATCAAGTCCTTGAGAAGGATTTGCCTGCAGTCTTTGAGCAGTTTCATATGAAAATTTGCGTTCAAATTGCTGGAATCCCAGGGCATTCTGATAGTTTTTCACCATGTTTGAGTCACCTGATGGAGGAGCGGTTCCTGAAGCAAAAGATGATGCCATGGGCAAATGGTCATTGGCCAAAGGTGTCTGCAGCTTCCTACCATCATCACATGACAGTACATGCTGATTCCCTGAAGGAATATCATTATTTTGAAACGTTAAACCACTCCATTCTTCTTGTAACCCAGTGTCACTACCAGAAGTTTCTGCAACAGCAGACTGCATAAGAGCACTCCAAGTGCCACTTTGAATGGAAGAAAATCCACTCAATCCTGCACCATCGAACGGATTAGAGCCCTCTGCCCCCATGTTAGGGCCCTTTCCAAAGGCAGCCCAGATATCATCTGAACCATACAAAATCCGCTCTTCTGTAGGATCTAAGGTAACATCATCCCTTGAAGCAATATCTTGTCTCTCTGTTTTTCCCTGCAAGGTCTCAGGTGGAACCAGTTGTTCCTGCCTCCGACGGAATTCCCCTGTCTGTTCATTTCTCTGCATGGAGTTCGCTTGGTGGACATTCTCCATATCTATTCCACTACCTAAAGCTTGACCAGAACCATGTCCAAAAGAATTTTCAGCTTGAAATCTCTGCCTAGCAATTGAATTCCTATCGTGCATACTAACTTGACCAGGAAATGCTGTATACTGGTTACCAGGAAGAGAGTTACCAAAGCTTACTTGTTGCTGAGCTGAAGGTTTTTCTGTCACCATCTGAGGATATTGATTTAGACTGCCTCTGGAGCTAGATATAGGAACTCCATAAAGAGATTGTTCAACCTGTTGAGGAACTAAATCTACCATTCGCTGTGTCTGACCTTGATTGGGTGAAAAAACAAGTCCATTTGAGGATCCTTGCATAGCTGGTGGATGCTGCTGCACCCAGTTTGCATTACCAAACTCACTTGCCCAATGGTAACCCAATGCATCAGAGTTGACAGCACTGCTAATCAGAGGAGTGGGTTGGCTACCAGATGACTGTTTGGCAAAGGGAGGCATCTGATTAAGTAGACCCTGCTGCCTTGCATCCATTTGCTGAAGTTGCTGCTGCCTTTGAAGCTCCTGCATCCTCATGAGCATAAATTGCTGCACTTGGATATCATTTGGCCCAGGCGACTGATGCTGCAAAGACTGCAGCATACTTAATTGCTGATGGTTCATCTGCTGTTGACCACCAAAAAAGTCAAAACCTACAGGGGGTCCAGACGTATCGGACCTAACTGAAGATTTTCCTTGATTTTCAGGAGCACTAACTTGTTGTGATCCTATAGTTCTCGAGGTTAGATTACGCTGATCGGAACTTGTATCCATTGACAGAAAATTTGTTTCATCTTGCCTCGTCTGGTAGAACTGATTGCCATACATGACATTGAAATTTGGTTGATGGCTTTGCGTCTGACTCTTACCAAATTCAGGCCTTGGAGATGATAGAGCAAAGGTCAAGCCATGTGATCCATGGAATGGGTTACCAACCTGTCCTCTATCACTACCTGCTCACGAAAAAAAAAAAAAACATATGTCCAATTGGCTATTAGAGAATCATCCAAAGAAGTTAGAAATCAACTATGGACAAAAGCCAAAAAGACAGGCATTTATAAGCAATTGAGGAAAACTATAGTAGCTTAGGGAAAAAGTCAAAATAAAGTCATTCAAGCAGTCAATCTACTACTACCTGATTGCTGTAGATTGTAGTTTTTTGTGGTGGTACTTATTAGACCAACTTGTCTCTGGCTTCCAGGCCACAAATTACTACTTAAGACAGACCAATTCCCATCCAGAGCTTGTGTATGATTCTGTCCCTGGGGCAAATTATCTTGTGCAAAAAAATTGTGAACTCTATCTCCAACTTCGTTGCCAGGCATAGATGATTAGAACCCAAAATCCTCGCACTTAGTGTGCTCGGCATAAATCAACAAAATAATGATCTAACAAGAGTTTCAAGAATACTTCTCTATTACTCTGCTTATGTTGCAGCAAATAATTCATCAAAATAAAAAATAAAGCTTCATGACTGTTGTCCAAACCCAAGCATCAATCCGCAATCAATTTTCCAGCCTCAAAATGTCCTGACAAAAATCAGCCCATTTTTTTCATAAACACTAGACATGTTAAAAATTGACCAAAGAACATTAGAAAGACAATATAACCAACAAAGCAAACAAGAATGAAAAGATGCATGATTCATTGAAAATACAAATTTGACACTAGAATTTGAAAATACAATTTCAGAAAAAGAATAGGAGAAATATAATCAGAGTTGTCTTGCATGATTCAGACCTTTGCAAAATAGCTTTTATGCTCTGTCCTCATAACAAAGTGCAATATACTGGTATCGAAGGTCCAGAAAAGGTGAAAAACCTACTTAAAATGATGAAATCTATCTTGCTGCTAAGCAGAGCAAGCGTGTATTCCAAGATTCCATGCTCAAGTTCTAGAAAAATTTATGCTCATCCTGTACAGCTGACACCATAATCAAAGTTGCACATTCTAAATATATCCAAGCTTCATGATGAGGAGATACATGACCATCTCCAGCCACTACTTTTCTCCTAATTAAATAGCTACTCAACACCTCCATCATCATACACGTGCTTGCAAGCTTTCCCAACCTACTTGTAGTTCCATTACATTTAAAGAAAGTCATAAATCCAAGCATCATCACTCCCATGTCAAGCAAATTACATGATCCACTTGTTTACGTCACCACAAATAAATCAATCCATTGTGGCACTTCACCACACAACTATTGGTATATTACCAGACTAAAACAAAGGTGCTAGTTCCCATTATGAACCCTCATCTCTTCTCATGTGTACACTGCTATGTTCAATAATCTGCAACATCTACTACAATAAAATAGATAACTAAAAGTCTATACTAGCAATAAATACTAGGAAATGGATTGGATTCATCAAATCTAAATTACACGTGTCGTAAATGCAGCAAATTTTATGAGGTATTTCATCCTTTACTGCAAGATAAAGATTCACAACCAGCCTATAAAAGGAAACACTATCGCATTTCTGTAGCACCATACAAAATGGTAAAACTTCATCTTTCCAGTTCTGAAAAGTATAAACAAACTAAGAGCTACTAAAACTTCAAACTTAAAACAAATTTGGGTTTCATTATGCATTCCTACAAATTAACTTCTCCTACTACTCAAAAATTTAATTATAAAAAAAAAGTGAGAGAAGAAGAAACAAAAGCCGTAGCACATTAATCAGATTACCAAAGTAGAAACCTTCTCAAGCGGAAGATGACAAAACTAAACCATGGCTTTAATTACTCATGGGGCTCTGACAAACCTATTAACCCTGACGATTCTACATTCGACAAATGCATCAACATGTCAAGCAAAAAAACAGTCTCTTCTATCATCCTTAAAGTGAAGCACTCAAGGCCAAAAGGGAAAGAAGCCCTAAGGATGAAAATTGCAAAGCCTGAGACTTTACCAGTTAAACAAAAGTGTAACGATTGTCTAAGCAATAGTCCAGCCAAGATCAAAAAATCCACTTGCATGGCAATTCAAAAACCCAATCCCGAATTAAATCGAAAATTGAAAATGCAAAGCAATTCTCAGCTGCGGATAAGCCTTACCTAAGCCTAAAATGCTAAAACCCTCTCCAAAAAAAAGCCAATCAAATGCAAACACTGGTGTTTATCACTCAGCAAATATAACTAATTATATGCAACAGAGAAAATTAGGGTTTGAGATGAGCACACGATTATACGTTGTAAATGAAAGCCAGAAACTTACGTGAATCTTGCGCGAGTGAAAAATGGAGCTGAAAATCGATCGTTCAAAATTGGGCAAATTCTAGGGTTTTTGAGTCGGGCGAGAGAAATGGGGGATGAGCTTTTTCGCTTTTAAGAGAGAGAAAGTAAGAAGTGCGTGAGTGTGTGAGAGAGAAAGGGGAAAATGAGGGGTTTTTCAGAGAGAAAGTGTGAGAGAGATAAAGTGATCTTAAAATAGAGTGCGAAATTTTCAACGAACTGCGAAAGAGCGAGCGAGCGATGGGAGTGTAGGTTCGGGAACGAAGCTGAGCCTCGGGAAGAGGTTGGGTTTCATTGGTTACGCTGGGAAGAGATAGGACCTAGAGGAAATTAGGTGGTCCGGCAACTGAGTCGTACCATGGTGAGAAAGAAGGTGCGCACCTTTTTAAATTTTTGAGGGTAAGATTAAAATGGTCGCTGTTAACCCCCTAAAGATTTACCCAATCAAAATTAACTCCCACAAAATTACTTACTAGTACAACAAAGTAATATCTTCAGTCTTGGAATGCTAAATCCATACTTTTAAGTTGTATTTGCACATGTGATGATAGGTCCATTCGAATGATTTGTTTTTGGAAAATTTATTTAAAATTTTACTGTAGTTCAATATAGAAATTTTAGAAAAAAATTTTGTGTATTTGGAGGATAGTTGTAAAACTTCGTCACCCTCCACGCGTCACATACCTTGGTATCACCACCACCATAGTCCCCACCTCCACCGCACGATGCCGCTCTCCCCCTCACTTCCCCCACCACCTCTCCTTTTCCACGTCACCCCTTCTTTTACTCCTTCTCCTCTATTCTTCCTCACTTCAACCCTCCTCTTCTTGCCATATCACCATTTTCCCTCCTCCTTCTCTCTAGATCTAGTCTCATCCAGATTCGAGGAAGCGCGGAAGAGATAGATAGCGATCAGATCTCGTCCAAATCTAGGGAAGGACGGGGAAGGTGGTGGTTGGGCAGGGGAAGGGAAGGGAAGGGGAAATGAAAGAGGAGGAGAATGACAATGAGAAAGAGTGGCACGAAAAGAGAGAGGGGTGGTGGTAGAAATGATGGGGAAAAGTGGTGACTAATGGCGGTGGTGGCGAAGGCCAGGCGGCAGTGGTGGGAAGAAATGATATGGTAAGGGAATGGTGGTAATAGGAGGAGGAAAGGAATGTGTTTTTTTAGTGTTTTGGCGATGTGTTTTTGATGTTTTGATGTATATTTTATAAAATTTGAGGTGCTTTAATAAGTTACTATAAATAAAATTGTAATAAAATTTTATCTATTAAAAAAATGCAAAAAAGCCAAATAGTGTTGATGTATCAATGACTTATATTAGTTTTTTGTTTACCAGAATAGGGTAACACAAAATGCAAAACTCATCATTCATCCATGTCAAAGTTAAATTGAAGAAAAATAAATGCAAGTGAACTTTTACTCAAGCGAACTCAATTGTGGAGTGCTAGAGAGATATAGTAATGTGTTTGTGTGTCTTTATATGTGTGCGTGTGTGCGTGTAAAAAAAGAGAGGAGGGAGAAAATTGGAGATTATAAGGCAATATTGATAAACTCGGACCGGATAGCGATTCTGGTAGGATCGGTCGGACCATTCTCAAAAATCCGCTAAAATTAGCATGATGTTATAATTATTTTATATTTTTATAAGTTTCAGAAATATTGAAATTAAGTTCTTGGTTATATTAGGCCAATCATGAAAAATATTCCAAAAATATTGACTTGCAATCAAATATACACCTAATAATCATATATAAAAATGTAAATTCATAGTTAAAATATGTCCATTCTCTAAAACTACTTGAAAAACTAAATTAAAACAAATTAATGCAAGTTAGAATCACTGATGCTAAATTAATGAGATCATAGGGATGAAAACATCTTGATTTAGAAACCATTTAGGAAAGCGAGTGATTTTGATATTTACACTAAATAGGTGACGTTTTCTTGTTTTTATTAATAAATGAAAGTGTTACAATTTAGATAACTCAAATTATGTTTGGTTAAAAGAAGAAAGAAAAGTTTGAGAACCGAGTCAACAAATCGAATTGGGTTACTAGTTTAGTCGATTTTTTATGGTTTTTGACCAAAGCAGTTTTATACTACAAACCAGTTCAGAAAGAAGGTTGGTTCACGGTTGGACCAGATTAATCAGTTCAATCGATCGAACCAGTCGGTCTGATCCTGGTCTAACAACACTGTTATAAGGAGTTTTAGATAGAGAAAGAAGAGCTGCAATTTTCGACCCTTAATCGGATAATAATATAAAAGTTCAATCTTCATAAAATTTTAGCTATAGGATCCTCTTACTAAACTGTTCACGTCTATTGGTTTTGATTTTGGATTCTTCTTTATTTGACAACAAACTTCCATTATAACAATAGGATCCTCTTACCAACCCTGTTTATCTCAACGTTGTGTTTTTAGAAGAGTAATTGTACTAGTTTCAATTTCATGATTGTGTTGACGTTTTAATCATTTGAGTATTTTAGATAGAGTTTTCTACTCCCATAATTTTCATTGTGGAAATTTTTTATTGGATTAGGTCCTGTAATTTTACCAAATTTCCTATTTCCTTGTTAAATATAGAAATGTTGACGTCCAACGTTTTATTAGTTTTCTCTTTATTGCTCTTTATAAATGTCATTGCTTATTAATTTGATTGATCTCATTTAATTAGTACTTGGAGAAAGAGAATTGATCATGATTGTGGTTTGTTTTGATATTTGTTCACTTGGAATGTTCTTCCATTCCAACAACTAATGCCATTAGTATTGATAGGATTTATGAATAAATTAACCGATCTATGGAGTAATTGGCCGATCTTAGAAGAAAGGAAATATATTTTGGTTATTTTATGATAAAAAACATAATTGAGAAAAAAATGTTAGAGGATAAATTATTTATATATGAGTATATATTGACTAAAATGTTTGACTAGTTTGCTCCAAGGGAGATTATGGAGCTTTTTGATCCACGCTATATGAAGAAGTATACAATGCATGTAATATACATTAAGTTTTTGGTGTTATATTCGTATCAAGACAATCCACAACTTATTATATCTTGTTTTAACCCACTTGACCTATTCAACTTTATACGTGAAAATTATTAGTAAAACATCCTTAAAAAATGTACTATATGTTTGTCCTTACTAAATTGTATGAAAATCAAATTAAGAAGAGTGCTTATAATTGTTTTTGTCTAAAATATTCAAATAGTAGAGAAAAAAAGGGACACTAATTGTTACAAGTAGAGCTCCAATTTTGTTTCAATTCCATATTATACATATCGAAAGTTATGGAAATAGGGTTTCAATTTTTTACAAAGCTGGATTCTGGTCACATTTAAAGATCAATTTTGTTTCAATTCCCATATTATTCAATTCCCACCCAAAACCTAGTGCTCATTATCGAAAGTTCTTGGTTGTTGTAAAATTTTTTTTTTTTACAACCACAAATTTGATCTTTAAATGTGACCAGAATCCAGCTTTAATTGTGTTTTGGAAGTTCCAAAATCGGCTGAACAGAAATTAAAAAAAAAAGGAACAGCCGCAATAACTTTCCAAATCACAATTGGATTCCTTGTGCTTGGACAATCCGATAGCTAGTTGGCAAATTCTTTTGGAAATTTGTTGAACACAGCCTATCTAATCCCTGTTTCATTGGTAAAGGGGGTTTATTTCCAGAATTATTCCAAGAATTCCCACTACAAGGTAGTTTCCTAATTGCTACACTACACACTAGCATCGGGTTTCTTCCTTTCCAAGTATTCTTGTGTCGGATCACTAACCAGTTTTTGTGTCATTCTTTCTAACTTAATTCCAGTAGTTTCCAACCATAATTTCCAGTAGTTTTTAGTCCTAATTTCATCCTTAAATTCTAGATTATCAAGTGTCAAATTTCTAGATTCAATCTTGTTCATTCTAGTCATCGTTGTGTCGTTACTCAAGTAGTTGGTTGAGTCATTATTTTCAGCTTAGTTCCAATAAGTTTCTAGCTTCATTCTTGTTCCTAAAAGTCCAGTTTTCACCTCAAAATTTCCAAAGTCGTGTGTCACCTTTTGTGTCAATACACATACCCTCGGGTTAGCCACACTCAAGAAGCTCGATTGTAGAGCTTGGTTGAACACTTGCAAGGAATTCTAATCTATTCAAGGGAGGCAACCGAGGCTTCGAGAGCTTTTGGTGAAATTAATAGAGTAAATACTTGAGTATAAACACGAGCGTGAGTAGATATACACATGAGGAAGCGAGAAAGGAAACTTTTATTCGTTTATACTAACGTTTTCTTGCAGGGTAACCAAGCAATAGAGGAACATGAATATAAAGTAGACCTCACACTTAAACTTGAGGCTTTGTTTGGTGACTTTGCAAGACGAATCAATAACAACATTGAGGCTTTTGCATGAAAGAATGGACAAGCTGTAGTTGTCTCAAACACCATCCAAGGGACGACGAGACAAATCAACATTAGAGAATCCGAGAGCTCTAATAACAAACAAATTTAGTGAAGGCCAAGGCTAAGACGTCATGAACTTAACGAAAGGACTGATCCTATCAAAGGAATCAAAATGAAAATTCCGGTGTTCTAGGGGAGATCAGATCCAGATGCGTACCTCAAGTGGGAGTAGAAGGTGGAAATGATCTTCAAGTGTCACACCTATACTGAGGAGCAAAAGGCCAAACTCACGGTAATCGAGTTCACTGATTACATGATTGTTTGGTGGGACTAACTGTCACGCCTCGAGCCCGCACGTGCCTGTCACATGACATCCGCCATAATCCCAAGTCTCACCCGAGAATACAAGGCTACATTAACTAATTTAACTTTAAAGGTACTAAATAATTTAACTAAATAAAGTGCGGTACAAACCATGTATAAAAGAAAGTCTACAAATGTTCAAGACGTTCGTACATTTATTCTCTAATTGAAATAGCGGAAATAAAAGTAAATAAAACTAACAACTAGAAGTAGCTAGCTTGCCAACTTCTTTTCATCTAAAACTAATAAAAGTTATCCTCAGGGTCTTCTATGTAAACCAATTCATACTCTTTCGAATCTGCAAAAATGATAAGAAGTGGGTTGAGCGACACATCGCTCAGTAGGTAATATTTACCCCTCTGTTGGACCATGTACTTGTAACTTTATAAATATATATCAAATCCTTTGCACATAAATCATCTCTATAATTTTGAAAGTACCGACATTTATAAAACAATCAGTAGTAAAGAATGACAAGGAATTTAAAAGCACTTTATTGATAACCATACATGAGAAATCGCAATGTCATAAATCACTTTGTAACAATTCATAAGTCTCTTCATATCCATTCATGAATCATCCCATAAAACGTCGCATATCCGTTCATAGATCATTTCAAAGCAGTTCGTAAATCATTTCATATCCGTTCATAAATCTTCTTTCAGTTCAGCTCATAACAAGTACATGCAATGACCGGCTACTGAGTACTCAGCCTAGGGATTTTACCCCTTCTAGGTGGGCGACCAATAGGTTTCATGACTACCGATTGGTCTCATTTCATACACGGGTCAATCGGCCGGAATTTATACCAGGCTACCCTGACCTTGTCAATCGGCTGGGCTCTATACCAGGCTACCATGAATTTATCAATCGGTCAATCGGCTGGGCTTTATACCAGACTACCTTGACCTTGTCAATCGGTTGGGCTCTATACCAGGCTACCATGACTTTATCCATCGGTCAATCGGCTAGACTTTATACCAGGCTACCATGACCGTTATACAGGACTATAGCCCCTACCGTCTATCCCATGACTGTTTTGATCTTTACTTGTCAAAATTCATTCCACACGCCACATAAATAAATCTTTGATTTCATAAGAGATTCCGTTCGTTGGTATATAATAACGTATCGAAACATTTCAAAGAAGTCACATGGTCCGTTTTTGTATAAAAAGAAATATAACTTTCATAAATATCCAAGTAAAGCATTTAACCAAATACATTTCGATTCAACACAACAACATAGGATTGAAAACAAAAATTCAATTTTTTGCACATTTGAAATCTCAGAAGGGTAAGTACCACCTACCTCTGTTTGGCTGCTCGAGTGGAACTACCTTAAATCCTTGTATCGTACTTATCAAATGCATAGGTTCCCTAATTAGTCGTTACTTCCTATAGATGCATAAATATACAACCTCTACGTAAGTAAAAGATTCATCTCTATACCATTATATGGACCCTAATAGTATTTCTCTTAAATTGGGTGATTACTATTTTTGAAAAGTTTCCTAATTTGAAAAGTTTCTATTTTTAGAAAGTTTCTTAATTTGGAAAGTGTTCATTTGTAAAGTTTCCTAATTTAAAAGAAAATAATTATTTGTAACCATGTTTATTATCTTGACTATTATCTCACTATACATATTTATAATTTATAATTCATCATTATTATTATTGTCCTCATCGTCGTTACTTTATTTTATTACCATTCATATATATATTTGTTAATTAGTTAATAGTATCTTTTATTTTACTTCCATTTTTGCGTATGTGTAGGTATTATTATTATTTATATCTACATGTATATATATATATTGATTTATTATTATTATCTTAGTTTATTTCACTTGTATTTATATTTTTATTTTATCTCCGTCTATATCCTCAATTTACTTCCTCCATGTCCATATTGTGATTGTCCTTATTATTATGGTTTATTAATTATAATCTACCATTATTATTGTTATTATTATTATTATCATCATTATTATTGTTATTTTACATGTTTCGTTTAACTATCTAGAACTTATCTCACTTTGTCCACATTAACCTAATAAAGCTAGATAAGACGTTTTAGATTTTCCTTTAAGCATCTTAGACATAATTAATTAAGTATAATTTTTACATGGCCAACCCTTCAATTCTAACAATTGCCTTAAATTGGGTCTTGAATTTTAATATTCACGATATACTATAAAAATGGACTAGTTGTATTTAAAAATTTATTTATTAGACACTTATTAATTTTTTTTATATTACATTTTTGGTTCACTTCTTCACTGTTTTCCCCATTCGATTTCTGTCTTTTCTTCCTCGGGGGACCCAATGCCAACCATGGTTGACCATGGTCGCCAGAGAGTCTGGCGACCCAATCCTCCAATTGGTTGGCCGAAAAGGCCAACCAAATCTTTGCTTATTGTCGCCAGCAAGTGCCGGCGACATCCCTCCGTGAATCTTTTTTTTTTTTTGCCCTTTTCGTTGCAAACATAAGAGAGCAGTGGCAGCTGCCGCCGCTCTTCCCTTCCCTTTCTTTTTTTTTTTTTTTTTGGTCTTGGGTTGGCCGAAAGGCCAACCTTTCCTCTGTACCAAGGTTGCCGCACTTGCGAGCGACCTTTGACTTCTTTTTTTTTTCATCGCTGAAGCTTGGCTTTAGCAATGGCAGAGAACAGCAACGGTGAGTTCTTTTCTTCTCCTTTTTTTTCCTCTTAAAAACTTTCCAATCGATTTGGGTAAACCCTATTCATCCCATAATAAAATTTAATACCTTAATCCTACTAATCCAGATACGAATTCTCCTAAATCTCATATACCAGCATATATATCTATATATATATATATAACATAATACATATCTGTAAAATCTTTTGAATAATTCATCCGACTACTAGAACTTAAAAGAGAAGTTTCACGTGAATTTGGGACTTACAGGTTTAGGCACCTAGTCGTCTGATCGATTGACGGTATCGCCTGCTTCTCCTTCTCTACTCTCTGACGGCTTTTGCTCTAAGGGAGGCAGATAATGAAGGGTAGGAGAGATGTTACTTTTTTTTCTCTTTGTTGTTTTGATAGGTATGCTAACCCCTAATAACCACCCAGTAGTAGGTGGTTTAGATAGGAGTTTTAACTGTTGTAAACTTTTACCCTTTCTTATCCCATCCTATCTCTCAATTAACCCTTTAATCTAACCTGCAATTATTTTTGCTTTTACCAAGGGTAAATTATCATTTAATTTAATTGGGTAAGATAATGAAAATGAGTCCCAAAAATCGTGGGTTTTACACTAACTATGCACGAGTAGGAGACGAAGTAGAGAACCCACTATTACACTTGGACCAAGCTTTGAGGGATCATGAGGAAGAAGTTCGTCCCAAGCTACTACTCTCGCGACTTTTACCAAAAATTACAAACATTAACGCAAGGAAGTCGTAGCGTAGAGTACTTCTACAAGGATATAGAGGCCACCATGTTGCGTGCAAATATCCAAGAAGGCCATGAGGCCACCATGGTTCGATTTCTCAATGGATTGAAACTCCAGATAGTCAAGAGATTGGAGCTATATCCGTATGTAGAGATTGGCGAAATAATAGACAAGGTAGTGAAGATTGAGCAAAGGCTCAAGAGGAGGGGTCAACCACCATCGAATTATGCTTTCTCTACCCCAACTCCAATGCCGAACTAGCCAATGAGCGAACAAAAGCAATTGGCCAATTCAACTACCTCTAGGCCAAAAGTGAGTGATCCAAGGGAGACACTAAAGCAGCTTCTGAAGTGTCTTCAGAGCGACAAAAAACAAGAAGTCAAGAAGTTTGATGTTTCAAGTGTCAAGATAAGGGACATATAGCTAGTCAATGCCCTAACCAATGGATAATAATTATGCTATCCAATGGTGAAATTGTGTCCGATGATGAGGCTGAGTACGAGGGAATACCACCACTCATTGATGAAAGAGATGAATCAAGAGAAGAGTGGGCCATCGATGGACAAGTTGGACTCGAAATTCTTGCACGAAGAGCATTAACTGACCAACTCAAGGAGGATGATGTGTAACGTGAGAATATCTTTGATACACGATGTCTAATAAAAAACAAAATGTGTAGTTCGATAATTGACGGAGATAGCTGTACAATGTGGCAAGCGCACTAATGGTCGAAAGTTGCAGTTAGCAACCACGAATCACTCGCGACCTTACAAGTTGCAATGGCTCAACAACAATGGTGAAATCTGTGTCTCCAAACACGTATTTGTTTCATTTAAAATTGGTAAATATGAAGATGAAATTCTGTGTGATATTGTTTGTAACAGCCCCACTTTCCCCTAAGGCGAACCAAAGGGGTTAGCGAGCTGCCTGCCCAGCTCTCGCCAGGACTAACGAGCAATACGAATCGATCCGAAAGTCAACCAAACATAAATACATTGAAATTCAACATTTACAAGCCAAAAGCCAAAGCGGCATATCAAAACGATTCATCAAGGATATACACGTTCGGTTTGCCAATCAAAAGAAATTGAACCCAATACATATTAGGGTTTCGTTCAAAGAGCTATTCAAAAGACATTTACATGAGCTCAACTTGACAACCAACTAGCACAATCTTTCCCAAAATAGTCATTTTCCTGTAAGGAAAACAAATGGAACGGAATGAGCTTAAGCCCAGTGAGTTACTTCCACATAAGCAACAAAAATCACTTAAGCATAACCTTTCATTTCAAGTACACAATTAAAGAATAAAACAAATCAGTAAAAGGATACGGACGGCTCTCAAGAGCCCATTTCCACGCTTATATTCTTGATCCAATCTCATTGACTCTCCGTCAACGTTTATGAGTACCAACCGTAGAACCCACTTCACTCCCATTCCTTCCACCAAACATACCCCAACCGGGCCCGCACTCCAATCAGTAGCTTTTGGTAATACTCGAGTTTACCGGAATCAAGAGTCTCATTACTACAAGATTCCCCAGTACAGTCCCCGTGGCATGTCAATTTTCACGACCAAGCCCTCGCCGGCTCGATTCAATTGACTACCAACGGGGTTGAGCTCAGCAGTACAGTAAGGCCGTTGGATACTCGTCCAAACGACACCAAATCAGTTTTCCATGAATGGAATTCAATATCTCATATAGCAAGTGCAGTATTTCAGTAAAACGGTAATCAGTCATTAACGGTATCACAAGGGGTGAGGGCGGTCAAGTACACCCTCACCTCAATCAATTCCAATAGCCAAATAAGCCTTCACGGCATCAAAATCACATATAGCAAAGCCACATTGTAACATTTAAGTGAGTAGTATACTCACTAATCAATTCAGTGCTATTTCATGCACTTCCGTCAGGAGAATGTCGTGAACCACCGTCACGCCCTAGAACACGTAAACAAATGCAATGAGACTTGATAACGAGTCACAAAACAATGCCAATCACAACCCCAATAGGGTTTTGCAAACATATATAGGCATTATAGCAAACCAGAAAATTCAGCAATGCACTAACTTGTCCTTAACAAAAAAACAGTTTTCGTCCTCCTTATGCGGTAATGGTACAAAATGTGCTACGCTTATCGGATGAGGGTGCAAGACCCACCATATCGAAGCTAAAAGACAGGGCTACAACAATGTAGAAGGCCACTCAGTCCAAATCCTAGCACAACTAGGTCAAATATGCAGAATACCAAACCAGAATCGTAATTGCAGGTTCCCAAATCGCACTATGCTGTAATTCGTCTATCTCAGTCTATACAGGTCCAAATGCCGAAATTCCAAAGGCATATGATAGCTAAGACATCCAGCTACATTTCATCAGAAAACACCAACAACAAAATCCAAACCAATCCCAGCCAAAACAGTCAATTACAAGTGCAGTTCGCACATTCTGATCACCCAGAACAGCAACAGTAAAAACGGCATAACTCACTCTACACTACTCCAAATGCCCTGAAATTTTGTAGGCACTTCAAACTCATCAATACCTACAACTTTCATGTTTTGAGTAAAGGCCAATTCGGCCTCCATCTAGGACTTAAAATTTCGGACAGAATGTTCATCACAAAACCCTTACTTTTCAATTTTTGGTCCAAAACAGAAATTGGTTGCAAATTCCTATCATATGCACCTACTAGAGCCATAGCCCCTTATTACCAACCATCAAAAACAACCACACCATCAAGATCATATGAAACTAGAAAATTCCTCAAAAAAATAAAAACTTAACCAAATCACTTCAAACCAAGAAATAAACCACAATTTCTAACACAATAGCCACCATTAGGCATAAATTCAACATCATTAGGTGTAAGAGGATAGTCAATCATCACTTACCTAGTATACAAGAGAAGAGGAGTTGTAGACCACCTTAGCTCTTCCAAAAACTTCACCAAACTCACCACCAACACCAAATGGAAAAGTTGTATGGAATGGAAACTAGTTTATGTAATTGATTTAGATGATTTAAGCTAATGGAAAGCTTGAAGTTTGAAGAGGTTTTTCTCCTTCTTTGTGAGAGAGAGAGGGCCGGCTATGGAGAAGAAAAAAATGAGGGAATTTTAGTGAATTTTGGAGATATTTAACTAAATGGGTCAAAAGGTCAAAAATTGGAATAGTAACTCTTAAGTCCTAACCAATATCATGGTGACATGTGGCACTACAATAAATGCATTCCTATCCTTTCTTTTCTCTCTCACATCAATCATTTCACACACTCTACTTATCTCTTAACACCCGATAAATTTTACACAGTATCCGGAATTTAACCTAATTGGCCGAATTTTTCCGAACTTCGCACTAGTGGGTCCCACGTCCAATATATATTCTTAATTTTTCAAAAACTACCCAATGCTAGAAAACCATCTAAAAACTATAATTACTCATAAAATCCACCAAGAAAATTTTCTAAGCCAGAAAACGCAGAAAACATGCCATTAAAGGAAATAAAACCCTCGGAAAAGATTAGGGTTTTTATGGGTTCTCACATTGTTTCTATGCATGCAAGTCATGTGATACTTGGTAGGCCCTGGTAAGTTGATAAGAAAATTACTTTCGATGGGGTTACTAATAAGTACACTATTATGCATAGGCATAGGAGAATCACATTAGTATCTTTTACACCCAAACAAGTACATGAAGACCGAGTTTTCAAAGAGAGTTTGAAAAGAAAAATGAGAGGAAGAAATCATTAACTAAGGCCGAGAATAAAGAGGGTAAAGAATGTAGTATAGAATTGGCCAAGGTTGGGAATGTTAAAGAGAAATCAAATTTCCTAGTAAAGGCTAAGGTTGTGAGATAGGTTCTTAGTACGAAGCAATCTTTACTCGTACCTTATAGTAATGAGTTTTTGTTGTCTACTAATGAATTAGACCCAATTTTGTCGGGTGAAGTTGTTTTTCTTTTGCAGGTATAACAAAGTAAGAAAGCAATGAATGAGTCATGTGCTATTCTTAGTTGTCTTGGAGAATTGCAAAGTTTTTTTGGAGTTGCATGTCTTTAAAATCCAATTATGGAGCAAAACTTACAATTGGCTATCCAATCTTCAAGTTCAAAGGGACGTTGTTCTTTAATAAGTTTTAATATTACATACAATTTGTTTCAATTCAATTTTGATCAAGCATTATTCATTAGTCCACCTTTGTTAATTTGCTGTAATTTTGATCACTCATCCATTGCTATGTGTATTATAGGGTTTGATGTTTTTCATTCACTAGTGTTGGAGTTCATGGAGCATTGCCAACCTTTGAGTGACATATACGGATTTTAGGAAGCACGAGATGATGTTCCGTTTGCTACTTATGAAGGACTTGAACTCTTGAGCTTTAAGGAGATCCATAATTTCTTTTTAGTTGCTGCTAAAGTTGAGCAAATAAATATGTTCCAACTATTTCAACTGACCGCCCTTCCGTTGAGATTTGTGAGCTACATTGATCATTATTTACCTCAATTCATGTGCTTAATGTATAAATTATCCAAGCAACACACAAGTTGTCTTGTATGTGTCATGATCTTTCCATACATGGTTCAATATAAGTGAGCCAACATGCTAGCAGATTTGAGGACAAATCTTTCTCAGAAGAAGGGACTAATGTGAGCATGGAGTCTCAAAGTGTGGAGCTATTTCTTCACTAAAGGGACTGCTTAAGTCATTTGGAAGGAAGAGATTAAGGACTGAAATTTTCAGCTCAAATTTTCAGCATTTGTTTCATTAGTTTTGTCATTATTTGTGGACCAAATTAGTTAGCAGCTATTTTGTGTTATTTTGTAACTTTTCTGAGTTATTTTAGGAGTTTTAAGGGTCGGCCAGTTTAAGGAAACATAGGCATTGAGAATTGTGAATTGTTTTCATAGTTTGAGTGGGTTTCATGTCTTGTAAACCCTATAAATAAGGGTTAAACATTTTTCAGCAATACAAGTCAAATTTTCCAGAAAAATTAGCTCGAGAGAAAGCTCTATTGACTCTTGGAGCATCCTTGAACACTTTAGAATTTTCTTGAGTGGTCGTTCGGCTTATCAATCAAGAAACCACCCTTGATTGTGGTGCCTACTACCTTTCCTAGGATTTGCTAGTTCGTTTGGTTGTGGGCCAAAATCATGTCAACATTTACAACCACGGGGATTAGAGGGGTCCGTATAGGAATTCTGTTGTCCAAACTTGAAGATCACCATCACGATTCGGCCTTGTTGATCACGAGTTTCATCATACAACAAAGATCGTATCAATAGTAAATTGAGTTATTAAGCCAAAGCTGAAGTATTACATGTGAAGACAACAAGGTTCTATTTTGATTGGTTATTATATGACATTTTTAAATAATCATACTATACGTTTTTTGTACAAAAAATAAGATAGATTTGGTATTTTTAGGGTATTTTTTGGGCTCTTTCTAAAAGTACCACCCTCAAATCTTCTTAGTTGACCACCATTCCTTACCATTTTCCCCTCTCTACTACTCTGACTCTCCTTCCCTATTCTTTCTTCTTCTTGCCCACTCCCCCAGCCACCCATGTAACCTCTTTTTTCCCCATTTCTACCCTTTCTTACTTTATCCCTCTAGTCATAGTTGGTCGACCTTGTTTTTCCACCCTACTACCCATTTTTTCCACTCTTAGCCCATCACCTTGTATGCACAAATTTCGTTGCCTAAAATAAAAGACAAGAAAACTTGCACAAATATCAAATTTATTAAATTAAACAATAAATAGGTTACAATCTCTGAAAATTCTTGAATCAAAGAAATTAATCCCCTGATTCTTTTCTTCGAATGAGTTCAATCGAAGAGCCCAAAGGGGACTTGTTCTCCGATCAAAGAGTGTTTCCTACACTTTTGGTGTAGAAAACCAATGAGTTGATGGTGGCGTCAAATACTTGGAACTTTAAGTCTTTAATGCCGATAGCAGGAGGATTTGTTTGGCTTGATTTGGACTTGGATTTGAGGAAGAAAGCTCTTGAGAGAATTTGACATAGTTCCTCCGAAAGTTAGGAATTTTTCTATTCCTATCCCTTTGCCTTGAGGGGGAGACCTTTATTTACAGCCAAAATATGTAGGCTAAGTTTTCAAAAAAACCCTCAGAACCTTTCTGCATTTTGGATCACTTGTAGCTCAAGAAACTCATTTCAACTTGGGCTTAAATAGTGGACCAATCCAAATAGTCCATTGTGAATTAATAAATCAATTAATTCACTCCAACTTAAATGGACAATACAAATTTAATTTGATTTAATAGTCCATATAATATTGGCCCAATTTGCCAGTCCAAAACATGATGGACTTCTATAATTTAATTTAATTTAATCAAGATCAATTTATTTAATCTTGATTAAATAAAATTTCTTTGTCTACAAATGCCCCCACTTCATGACTTGGTGAGGCATTGTGCAACAATTGCTGGAGACAAGACTTGAAGTAAATTTTTTCTTTTACTTGCATTCCTTCCCTTTCTTCGAAGCCCATTGGAGATTAATCCAAGTAACTTCCATTAACTTAAAGTTGCAATACATTAAAGACACCGAACATTAAAGCTTAAACGTTCCAATCAATTTTATTCCGACAAGAATGGTCCATGTCCATTGAAGACTTTGCATCATAGACATTCTTCACCTGGAAGTTCCCGTAGGCGCCGTTCATTTAATTTCACTTTCAGCAACTTCGATGTAGCCTTAAGGGATTTGCATTAGGAATCCTTCTATTCTAGACTTGTTTTTTTTTAACATTTGCTTAAGTAGCAAGTTAACATCGAAATTGTTGTGAACAAGTCTGGAAACTTGTAGTTTATAGTATCCATCCTTGAAAACTTTCGAATTAGCTAATCGAAAATCACAAGGTAATTTTCTCTTTGATTTATAGCCATTCTGCACCCGAGTTACTTTAAAGCCTTAGCAAATTGACACACGACACCAAGTTCCAGTGACTTCCAAATCCATTGAATCTTTGAAATCTTTGTTTTTTTTTTTGGTAAAGCAAGGTCCACCGTTGATACCATGAAAATTAGAAAACCACTTTCAATCATTTCCATTTTCCATGATGCAGCAAACCAGTAGTTGTCCAAATCGAAGCTTATGAGGAAAAAGTACCAAAACCCAAATTAGGCAACATAGGTTCACAAATTCCCATAGCTTTCCAACTTCAATGTAGATCTTTTGAAGTCGATATGTAAATTCCGAATTAGCTACTGGACCCATATTTCCAAGTGGTATGATTTCTAAAACAATCAAGACTTGCTCGATTAAAAATCTGAATCAAACCGAATGATAGTTCGCTGATCATATAATTCCAAGTGCTCAACTGAAGTGATTAATCACGATCATTGGGGACTTCAAGTTTCTGGACCACTGTCATGCGATACTCCAATTTCCAAAACCCCTCAAATCTTTTTAGTATCTAGCAAAGTATTGAAACCAGAAAGTGCCAACTTTAGGAACATGGCTTTTTCTAAATTTCAAAAGCTTCCTAAAGCGCATGGTACCAAAACCAGTTCTTACAACTTTGGAGTACGAAACTCGGTTTCCTTGGATCTAATTTATAAGTTCTATACAAAGTGACAAAATTTGCTAGAACATATCCCAACCACAGAAATTCTCCGGCTTTCTTGAAGAATTGAACCCATAAGCCTCACACTAGGTAATTCACAATTTCATCTGGAAATTTTCTTGCTAAGAAATTCAATTTTCTCACGTTTGCTGTTGCTGGAATTTTAATTTTCTTGCACTTGTTGCTGCTGAAAATTGGGTCTTGTCAAACTTTAATTGTTGCTAAAACTCCCACGATGTAGCTTCGCACTCTAGTTACTAGTCAAATTGACTCAATGCACATGCAACTCATAATATTGAATTAGAATTCATGTTAAACACGTCAATTTCTGTTGTATTGAATGACTCAATCCAACAAGCTCACATATAGCCTTAACGGATAGACTTGTGACTTTGTAGCAATTAGCCTTCTGGAAATTAAGGCTTGAATGAGCACATCTTCACAGGATAACTTTGCAGGGCTTGAATTTAATAGATCCTCCTTACTGCTTATTTGCATCACTTGCACTAGAGCTACTTGGTAATGCTACACTACTGACAGTATTTTACATGGACGCTTTAAAACTTGCAGCTTGAATCAATATTCTCCACATAATGCGATTTTTTTTCTTTGAATTACACCTTATGTTGGTATCCATTATTCAAGGTAAGATGATACCCCTTTTTTTTTTCTTCAGACTGCAAACAAAGCTACATCTTTGCCTCAATCGTGGCTGTGATTCTACAATCGAGGATTTTATCACTGGAATACTTAGGTAATCCCTCTACTCCATGGTTTTTTACTTCTTGTTGATGCCAATCTTTTTCCTTTTTTTTTGGTGACATGAAAGGAGAATCTATTGCCACAACATATATGGTGGACATTTAATTTGAAAAAGGTGCAACCGCAAACTCCCACGAGAGTCATATCATGGTTTGAGGAATACATAAATGAGGTGCGACCAAGATTTGAAGAAGGCGCAACTGCAAACTCCACGAGCGCCATATTATGGCTTGAGGAGTACACAAAAGAGGTGTGATCAAGACTTGAAGAAGACGCAACCACAAACTCCCACAAGAGCCATATTATGGTTTGAGGACTACATAAAGGTGGCGCAAATGTCACCTTAATAAGAGCTTGCCAAAGCTCTAGAAGCCCTTTTATTTATCTTATGCTAACAGTTTAGTACTCCACTTACTGTCTTTGATCACGCCATTGTAACCCTTTCTTTTTGCAAGTTAGTCCTGACGAAATGGTAATATTCAAGGAAGTTACCACTTCAAACGAAAGATACCTCCTTATCGCCAACAGTCATGATGACTCTGGTGATAAATGAATGAAATTATTGATGTATCCCCTATATGTAAGGATCGAAGACAACCTAAGAGGGAGGTGAATTAGGTTAATTAAAAATCAATCAGATTATGAGACACTTTTTGTCTCAATATGAAATTTACCCTCTTTTCTAGATGACTACTCAATGAAACAGTTAACAAGAAAGCAAGATTGCTTGTGAGTAGAAGAGATGAGCAATTTATGTTTGCAAGACAGTAAGTAAAAAGGAAGGAATAACAAACCAAATTCTAATCTCCTCTTAAGCTTGAATATTACTTTATAGAGCAAGGTTCTTCAAGTTGATCAAATACAACCAATCTTTGTGTACAAAGGAATGATCACTTCCTCCTTGCCTCAAGCCACACTTGGTCAAATTAGGAAGTTTACAATCACTCGGATAACCCTAAAAAATCTACACCATTGAAGTATTTTTCTCACACAAGAAAAGCTTATACAAGATTCACACAACTAAGAGTACAAATCTTTTTTAAAAAGTATTTTCTCACTAAAATCACTCTTGATCTTTTGTAGTCTCAATGTGCAAAAGTTCTTTAGAAGTGGTTGACCATACTCTATTTATATGAGACCAAAAAGTTCCTCTATTAATGCTTTCAACAGATAAAAGGCAGCTGAAAAGTCAACTAGCCGTTGGTAGTGTCGGACGTCCGGTAGTCCTGTTTCTTGGGTCCGGCAGCAGGCAGTGAGCTTAAGAGATTATTTTCAATTCTTTCGGACGTCCGCTAACTTTAATGTTTGCGTCCGAAAGCAGATAGTGAAATTGAGAAATCTTCTTCAATCCTTTCGGACGTCCGGTACATCCAATGCTTTGCGTCCGATGTGCCGTATTATTTATCAGACGTCCGGTGCTCTAATGTTTTGCGTCCGATCGAGATCAGTGAGTTTAGAGGAAATGTTTTAATTCCTTTGGACGTTAGGTGGTGGAGTTCATTATGCGTCCGAAGTTGCGCAATGATTATCAGACGTTTGATCCTGACTTCACAAGCGTTCAACAGTTTTCAGCAACCTTTGTTTCTTTCAATTGCACTTGAACTTGGAATCTGATTTGCTTCATAGCTGAAAGTATATCTTGAAGAGATATTAGTATCATCCATTTGTTTTGTAAACATCAAAAGTTAGGGACTAATATTAATAATCTCCTCCTTTTTTATGATGACAAAACAATGGATGAAGGAAAAATAATTGAGCCAAAACACCCTTTTACTCAATGCATCAAAAAATTTTTGAGTGCTAAGATTTTTAAAGATGGAACAACTCCCCCTCAGAATAACTTTTCCTTACACATTAACCATTTATACAAAAATTTCAATATCCCAACGGATCCCAATATCCATTTCTCCCCCTTTTTGTCATCATAAGTTGAGTGTAACAACCTATCATTCAGAGAATTATGACCAATTAACCAATCATTCAATATCAGCAATCCAGCATCAACAATCATTATCAATAGCCAATATCCAATACATCAGAAATACAATCCACAAACTCACAGATCAGCAATCACAAGTATATCAATCATTCAACACTCAGTAGCCACAAAAAAATATACCAAGAGGAGTTAACCAGAAACTATCAAAGTTATATATTAGCAAATAAATTAGAAACCAACAAAGTTAACCAGAATTCAGTAGTACAGAGTATTTGAATCAACAAAAAAAGAAGTACAAAAGATGCAAATGCCTAATATGAAGTGCCATCCTAAAATGAAGTGCAAGTGCCTAAGAGTGCGTAAATGGTGATCTTGGATGATCCAGACCTTCTTCTTGCAAGGCGAAAATGAGCAGGATCCACTTCTTTTTCAGTTTCCTCATCATCATCATCATTAGGTTCAGTTACATGAGTCTTGCCTTTATCTTGTGGCTGAGAACTTGAGGCATGAATTTCAGGAGTGGACTCAGTATGGGGCCCTTTGTCTTGTGGGACAGGGGTGGACTCAGTTGGTTCAGTCAGAGACTCCTTTTGATGTATATTTTCATTTTCTTGAGGGATAGGAAACACAAGCAGATTTCTTTTGTCAATGAAAGTGGCTTGTTGCTCAGGTGAGATGGTCATTATCAGACTATCTTCAAGAAAGAGAATGTGTTGTTTGAGTTTTTCAAGTAAGGAGATGATTTCATGAGTGGATGAGGAAGGCTGAGTGGATGATTTTCTGAGATGGACGGTAAAGGGTGAAACATATTAAGACTGGTCTCTGGGAGATCTAGGGATGACAGGAGTTTTATGACGGCTCTTTGTCCTAAACTCCAACACATATTCCTTGTAGCACCAATGACCATAAAAAAATCTCAGATTTTTGCTTTCAAAATAAGTTTTTGAAAAGATGGTTGATGCACTCTCTTTTGGAGACATGCCAGTGAAAGGGATCTTAAAATGGGCAAAGATTGGAGTTCAAAATTTTTCATAGGAAAGTTTTCTATGGCTATCAATGCTGATTTTGAGCAAAAACTTGCACATAACAAAGCCGAAATCAATTCGGATCTTTTCAAGAAAGCAATAAAACAAGTAAAGCTTTATTTTGTTGGCATCAGTCCTATGACCATCAGTAGGAACCAACAGATTTGAAATTATTAAAAAGATGATCAAATTTTGAGCACTGAGATCCTCCAATTTTGCTTCAGCAGGAGTGTTAAAGTGTGTTTGAAAATAGATCATCAATTTTGCAACATGAAAGTGATGATAGGTAGAAGGAAACTCTTTATAAGAGAAAAAGTTTACAATATTTCCTTTAAAATCATCTTCAATTTTGGTCTTTAAGATCGTATTAACAATGTCGGGATTGAATGCAATATTAAATGAATTGACATGAGAAACAAGGTCAGTATGTGAACTACCCTTCCTAAGGTTAGCAAAGAACTGATGAAGCATATCAGGATAATAAATATTGGGTAAGTTCAAAATGTGAGACCATTTTTGGAATTCAAAAAGTTTAAGAACTGGTTCAAGGTCAAGCTTACAGAATTCAGAGGGGACAATGGTCCTTTGAGTGATGAATCCCTTCTGTGAAATTTAGTCAAACCTCTCCCTGGCATCATCATCAATAAATTTGGGCAATGGGGTTGGCTTTTCCTCAGTTTGAGCAGCAGATTGCCCTCTAGTAGGACGTTTCCTCTTTTCACCGCGAGTCTCAGTCCTTTGTTTAGGTGATTTCCTGGTGGAAGGCTCAACAGTTGGCTGTTCATCATCACTGACATTGGATACTTCAGTTAGCTGTGTTTCAGTTTGATTTGTTCGTTTCACTCTGGCAGGTTGTGCTCTTTTTCCACCACGTGCCTTAGTTCCTTTTTTGGGTGATTTCGTGGTGGAAGACTAGACAATTTCAATATATTCATCTCCTAGCTTGATAGAGCATTCGATACCAGCAGATCCTGCTCTCACTTGAACCATGATGATATGCAAGATGTTTTTGTTGCAAAATACGATGAAAATGTGTATGAGATGGACTAAGATTGTAGTAGAGACTACAATGTATGCGTGAATCTTTCGAAGAGAGTGAAATTTGAGTGATTAGGATTTTTGCTGAGAATTGGGATGATGGAATTGTTAGCAGTTGGGGAAAGTTATGAGTGTCAATGAATGCGCAAAAGGGGTATGATGGTAATGAAAAAATCAAATTCTTGGAACTTGTTCGGAGGAGAGATGAATTTGAAATTTGAAAGTGGGAGAAGGGGAAAGGGTGCGTCCAAAACCAACGGTTGAATATGAACTAAATAAAGGAAATGATTGCTTTATAATACGCCTCTTTTGGGTGTCGGACGGACGAACAAAGAGAAGCGTCCGACACTCCCGTTCGAATAAAAAATTTTCTGAAAAAATGACTAAGAACACTATCGGACGTCCTATAAAAATGACCAGAGGATTTTTTAGAACATTTTTTCTGAAATGCCCAATTTTGTTCTCAAAAACACAAATTGATCTAGTAGTAAGGCTTTTGTAAGAATATCATCAATTTAATCTTTTGAGCAAATATATTGTACACAAATTTCACCCTTTTGGACAATATCACGAATGAAATGATACTTTATGTCTATATGCTTTGTTCTAGAATATTGAATGGAATTTTTTGTCAAATTTATGGCACTTGTATTATCACAATACAAAGGCACACAGTCATACTCCAATCCAAAATCATTTAAGGTACTTTTCATCCACATCAATTGAGCATATCATGTACCGGCGACAACATATACTGCTTCGGCCGTAGACAAGGAGATAGCATTTTGTTTCTTAATAAGCCATGACACTAGACAATTACCAAGAAAGTGACATGTATCACTTGTACTTTTTCTATCTATCCTACATCCACCAAAATCAGCATCCGAAAAATCACATAGAGGAAATTCATGACATCTTGGATACCAAAGACCATAGTTCAAAGTTCCTTTCAAATATGTAAAAATTCTTTTCACAACAATCAAATGAGATTCTTTTGAACAAGATTGAAAACCAGCACACAAGCAAATAGCGAACATAATATCAGGTCTACTTGCAATTAAATAAAGTAAGCTACCAATCATACTTCTATATTTCTTTTCATTAACTTTTATACTTTTTTCATCCTTGTCAAGATTGGTAGATGTGCATATAGGTGTTCTAACTTGTTTTGAATCCTCCATTTCAAATCTTTTGAGCAGCTCCTTGGTGTATTTAACTTAATTGATGAACGTACCTTCTCGAGTTTGAACCACTTGGAGACCAAGGAAGAAATTCAATTCTCCCATCATACTCATCTCAAACTCTTTTTACATAATAGTAGAAAAATCTTTGCACAAACACTCATTAGTAGTACCAAAGATAATATCACCCACATGTATATGCACAATTAAAATATCATTTGAACTTTGTTTAGTAAAAAGAGTGGTATCCACAATATCTCTTTTAAAATCATTCTCAACCAAAAAATCACTTAAACGTTCATACCATGATCTTGGAACTTATTTCAATCCATACAAAACTTTTGAAAGTTTAAACATATGATTTGGAAATGTCTCATTTTCAAAACTGGGAGGTTAGTCAACATATACCTCTTGATCAATAAAATCATTTAAAAAAGCACTTTTAACGTCCATTTGAAATAATTTAAAATCCTTGTAACATGCAAAAGTAAAAAATATTCTAATTGATTCTAGTCTAGCTACGGGAGTAAATATTTAATCAAAATCTATTCTTTCTTCTTGAGCATACCCCTTAACTACAATTCTAACCTTATTTCTTACAATTTCACTTTTATCATTCATTTTATTTCTAAAAACCCATTTGTCCTAATAATAGGATAGTTTTGAGGCCTTTCAACTAATGTCCAAATCTTGTTCCTTTCAAATTGATTTAGTTCCTCTTCCATAGCTAAAATTCAATTTTCATCTTTCAAGACATCAACAACATTTTTAGGTTCAAAATGTGAGACTAAGGCAAAATTATCCATCAATTGCTTAACGGAGGAACGAGTTCTAACTTTTTCGAATAGATCATCAATGATAAGCTCCTTCGGATGGTTTTGAACAACTTCCAAGCTCTTGGAAGATCCTTAGGTGTACCAACATCCTTGTCATTTTCTTCTAATGCTAGATTCTCTTGAGGATCATCTTCTTTCGAATTATCTTCTAGTGGAGCATTGTCTTGATCATGAATTGTGAGCTTCTTAAGTCCTTCTTGAACACCTATTGTTAATCTCATTCCGTAGCTTTTGATGATTACAAAATAAATGGATGTTACTAATATTTTCTCAATAGACCTTTTCAGAAATGGAACAAAATAGGTTCAAAGACTAAGCACAAAGAATACTGAAGCTGCTGTCGGACGCACAAGAATACTGGATCGGACGTCCGACAATCATTGCGCAACTTCGGACGCATGAAGAACTCCACTCTTGGACGTCTAAAGATATTAAGTTATTCTTTCAAACCTCACTAACTTTGATCGGACGCTCAACACCAGAGCACCGGACGTCCGACAAACATTGCGACACTTCGGACGCAAAACTTTGGCTTACTGGACATCCGAAAAGAATTGAAGGAGAATTCTCAGTTTCACTCCCTACCTTCGGACGCATACATTAAGGTACTAGATGTCCTAAATAATTCAAAAAATTTTCTTGAACTCACTACCTGCGTTCGGACGCAAAAAATAGGTTCACCGGATGTCCGACACTACCAACGGTTAGTTGACTATTTAGCTGCCTTCTATCCGTTAGAAGATTTAATAAAGAAATTTTTTGGTCTCCTATAAAAAGAGTAAAGTCAACCACTTCAAGAAAACTTTACACATTGAGATTATATCATATCAAGAGTGATTTTAGCGAGAAAATACTTTTCAAGAAAGATTTGTACTCTTAGTTGTGTAAATTTCATAGAAGCTTTTCGTGTGTGAAAAAATTACTTCAATAGTGTAGCTTTGTGAAGGTTATCTGAGTGATAGTAAAACTTTCTAACTTGACCAAGTGTGGCTTGGGGCAAAGAGAATGTGATCATTCCTTTGTATACAAAAATTGGTTGTAATTGATCAACTTGAAAAAGTTTGTTCTATAAAGCGTATTCAAACTCAAGAGGAGCTTGGAAGTGATTCTGGTTTGCTATTCTTTCTCTACTGCTTATTATATTGCAAATATAAACTGTCTTTTTCTTCTATTCACAAGCAATCTTGATCTCTCATTAATTGTTACATTGTGTGGTCATTTAGAAAAGAGGGTAAGTTTCGATTTCAGGAAAAAGAGTCTCACAACTTGATTAGTTTTTAAATAATCTAATTCAACCCCCTCTTAAGTTGTTTTCGATCCTTACAATTGGTATCAGAGTTCGGTCTCCTAGAAATTAAGCTCAATCGGCTTTGGAGTAAAAATGACAACCAACAATGCCATGTTTTTGAGGGACAATCCGTCACTGGATCCCCAATGTTTAATATATCCAATTATGTGAGTTGAAAGGAAAGAATGATTATTTTCTTGCAATCTATTGATATCGAGCTGTGATTCATTGTCAGTGAAGGTCCATATGATACCTCTATAGTAGATGAAATCACTCATAGATCGAAACCAAAAATTAGAAATGAGTTGACTGGTGAAGACAGAACTCACCTTACCTTGAATGTTAAAACTATGAATGTATTGTATAGTGCCTTAGATTCAAATGAATCCATTAGGATCAAAGGGTGTAAGTCCGCTAAAGAAATTTGGGACAAAGTTAGAGAAATTCATGAAGGGAGTGAGAATGTGAGAGAACAAAAGAAGTCTATTCTGGTTACCAAGTATGAATCGTTCAAGATGGAACCTCATGAAAACATTGATAAGATGTATTATAGATTCAATGACCTCATTAAGGATTTAGAGGTGCTAGAAAAGGAATACTCTCTAGGTGAGAAAAACAGAAAAATTCTGAATGCTTTATCCAAGAATTGGGAGAGTAAAGTGACTGCTATTGAAGAAGGTAGAGATCTAAATTTCTTACCTATTGAATCTCTTACAAATTCTCTAACCTCTTATGAGCTGAAGTTTAAGTCCAAAGTGTAAGAGGAAGAGGATACAAAAGTAAGAAGGAGCATTACTCTAAAGGCATCACAAGATGAAGATGATTCTGCCTCCCTGGATGGAGAAGATGCTGATGTTGATGACAGTGATTTAGCTCTTATCACAAAAAATTTCAAGAGAATTCTCAACAAACGAAGGTTCAGAAAAGGAGGAAACAACAACTTATTTCCAAATCAGTTCGGCAATGCAAGAAACAAAGGGAAGCAAGAGTTCAATAAAAAGCAAACTGATAAATGTTTTGAATGCGGCCAACCTAGACACTACGTGAGTAAGTGTCCAATGAAGAAAAATAAGAAAGGAAAGGTTGAACGAAAATCAAAATTCAACAACTTTTAAATTACATAGAATGATTGCAACTCAGGAGGTGAAGTCGAAGAAGAAGAAAAATCTATCCAAATGGTTTTCATGGCCATTGGTGATGATGAGATAACTACTTGCAACTCTCAACCTGTTAGTGATGATGAATCTGAAGATGATGTTGAGCCTTTCATTGAGAGATTGCATAATAGCTGTGAGAACCTTGAAAAAAATATGTATATATATATACATGTTGCAACTGCATTTTAGACTTTTAATAAATTTTATTATTAGTTGTTCTTAAATAAGTATGTAAAAATAATTTTTAAGTTACAAATAATCTAATTGTGCAAAGTATTGAATTATTTGATTTTTTCCAAGTTAGATTAGTATTTCTTGCTGTGGATTATTTTATTGCTTTAATATCAATTCTTTGAATTTCGATAGCTAATTTTAAGTGTTAATAACGTTAAGTGTCAACGGGAACCTGGAATTAAGACGAAATCGATTTTAGGTCAAAACCCTTTATAATTACACTTAGGACGTTAAATCTCGATAATTGAATTTTGCGAGATTAGTTTACTAATAGGCTATCGAATTTCATTTGGGGTAAAATTTTGGAATGGTGTATATATATAACAAAAGTTGGGAGTTCATGCATGAAAACATAAGATTTCAGGCCTTGGAAAGCAATTAAACTACAACCAAATGACTGAAATGGCCATAGGATGTTAGCCAAAATACCATGTGGCCAGCTAGTAGTCTGAGCAATGGAAATCTGTGGAATGTTTGAGAATAGCAACAAGACTGAGTGGAGAGCTTAAAGTTGTTTTCCACCGACTGATGAAGAGTAGCGTTATCTGTTGCTTAGTTATTATCGACCGAGGGAGAGAGTGATAGGAAGCTGCAAACCGTGAGAGAGTTTTACATTTCTGTTCTGGACAGTAGCAACCGACAGAAAATGAGAGTTCACCATTTCTTTCTCCTTCCACTATTCTAAACCGAGAGCTAAGGGGGTGATTGAAGGAGGAAACGTTGCTAGTGCATCCCTGATTAGTTATCACCGAGAGGAAGGAAGGAAGTAGTTGCAGTTTGAGGAACCGGAAGCTAAGCATAGGAACAGTCTGCTTTTTGCTGAGCTTTAAGGGGAAAACAGGTAAAGAAATTCTGTAATCACCTTTTATTACTAGATATCAGAGAGTAGATTGAATGCATGTTAGTTTTAGCGAGGGAATAACGAGTTTTAACCGAAGGAAAAATCTGTTAAAGAAGAAAAATAGAAGCTAGACTGAAGTTGGAAACTGAGGGCTTGCAGGCTGAGTTGCAGCCTGTTGTTATTGAAAAAAAATGGAAACTAATGGTAGATTTTGCATGTGATACGTGGGTCTTTGATGTTTGGGAGGTTTAGTTGAAGAAAACTTGGGGAAAGGTTGGATTTTGGATTGAAACCGAGGGAAGTTTTCTGCTGCAAAATTTTCCAGGCTATCCGAGAGAGAAAATGGACAGATTCCTAGCTGTTTTCATGATTTTTGGTCTTGATTAACTATGTTAAACTGTAATATATGATGCATAAGAGCTTGGTTTGAACATGCATGGAAGATTTGAGTATGAACTGAAGAGATTATTAGAGAGAAAAATTGTGTTAAAATTGCTGCTATAATTCTGGAAAAAAAAATGCCGAGAGAGGGAGTTGAGAGCAGGACCAGTGTTGTTCTGATTTTCCTTGGCTGCCATCTTGTGTGTTTGCTGAGGATACTCCGTAGTTTAGTAACCAACTCTTGCATGTGGATTTTAACGAACAAAAATGAAGCAATTTGTTGAGAGAGAGAAGGATAGCCGAGAGGGAGGGAATTAAGTGAGAACCATTTTTCCTTTCCAATTTCAATTCTGTGAACTCTCTTATCTGACATTTGATGATACTCTGTAGTTTAATCAGTATATTAACTCAATGAATTGGGTTTAAACTGAATGAATTAGGGAGGAAAAGCTATGAAATGCGTAGTTCCTTACTTCATAACCGAGAGAGAAGAAAAAATAGACTGATCAGTTTTCTTTTCCTCTAAGTGAGCTGAACAATCTTTTGTGTGCTGTACAAGGCTCATTTGTAGTTTAATAAACGTGGTTAACATGTCTAATTGGGCTAAAAACTTGGAAGGAGGAACTTGAGTGAAACGGCAAACATTGGGCCGATATATACACATAACTAAGGGATTGCTTAAAAGCTGTGATAGTTAAGACTGATTTGTGTGCATAGTTTGAACAAACCATTGGTTACAATTAAATGTTTCTTATTCTAATACATGTTAGATTAAATGTAAGTTAAGTAGCTGGTGATTTAATCAAGTGAAAAATGAAGTTATTGGATGAAAACTTGAAGTTTTGTTGCTGAATTTATGTAGATAGGTTGTATGGCAATGAGTTAAAATTTATTTGATATTTTAGAAACTCTAAAGTAATTTGTTATAGCCATATTCATGAAATGACTTCTAATCGCTTAAAATTGGCTTTCTTAGTAATTCAAAGACTATAAATTGTGAGAGGTGAATGTTGTGGATTAAGTTAATTTACAAATAACTTAAAGTTTAGTTGAAAAAGGGGGTGGAGTTTCTATAAGCCATAATTAATATTGGATTGAGAAAGTATATTGGACTGAATGAGTATACAAGTTAAACTTGAAGATAGGTATGTTTCATGATTTGAAAATGATAAAGTTAATAAGTTTTGAAAATAAAAGGGAAAAATGAATATTAAGAATGTTAAATTTATATATTAAGGTCAAATTTGATTTTGATAGTTTAAATAATAAAGTAAGAAATGATTGTTTGATGCCAAGAGCTACTGATTGATGAAGCTCTTGGCCATTTGAGTAATCTTTACAAGAGTTAAATTTTTTGTGGAATTGTTTAAGTGATTTGGCCGAAATGCACTTGGAAAGCCATGACTTGTGGTTTGGAATTGTTTTGACGTCTTAAACTTCCTTTGTTTAATTTTGATTAGAATTGAACTTGCTGCGACCTAGGGCTAATGATTGACGAAACCCTAGTGAAATTGATGTTGGAATTGTGATTTTTGCCATATTGGCAAATTGGAATATAAGGTGCAAATGAATAGGAATCGTGAAGTCCGTTTTGGTCCTTTGAACTCGAGTCACTTTTAAACCAAGTTTTGTTGAAATATTTTGTCCTAGTATCAAGCTATAGAAATTGAGTATAGTACGATAATGCTAAAATTCAGGTGTCGAGATTTTTTTAAAACCTTGATAACTAGTTAATTATTTCCTTTGCTTAAACTAGCTTTATTACTTTTAGGAATTAATTGCACTAACTTTCAAACTCTAAATTTTTCATAAAATTGTCCCTGACTAGTTGTTTTAGAGGAAAACTGTCAAAAACACTAGATTTCAATAACTTTAAATGAAAAGGTTTAGAAAACTTGTTCGGCAAGAAAACTTATTTGAAGTAGATTAGTTCTAGTTGCACCTCTAGAAAGAAATGTATCTTTAAAGAAACCATACGAAATATTTTATCATTTTTACTAGTTTTAATTTTAAGAGAATTGTTGATTTATTTCGAGGAAATAAACTAGTTATATATCAGATAATCTTTTATATATAAATCGAGAACTTGTATAGTAAAACTTATAGTTTTAAAACTTGGTCTTTTAGGGTTTAGCGAGGACGTGGACTTCGATTCCCAACTTGACTTTTGAGCTTCACTTTTGGGTGAGTGTCCGTGCTTGTTCTATGATTAACTGGTTAAAGTGCTTTCTTGACTGTTATGTGATAATTGGAATGTGGTTTTGCTGATCCATCGAAGTGGGCAATGTGTACTTTATCGCATTAGCTCTTTCGAGTGGTGAATTGTTTGAAATGTTTACTCGAATATCCTGCTTGCACTAGTTAAATACTGAGAGGGGGAATGTACCACACCTGAGGGTGGGAGGGTCTCTTATCCTAACTCAAGTACTAAAAACCTTGCAACTGTTGACTGGAGCGTGGACTCGTCAACTAAACCACCAGGCAGGGGAATGTACCACACCTTAGGCTGAGAGGGCCTCTTATCCTAACTTGGTAACCACTTGTTGTGACGTCGCTGGGTGAATCCCTCGACTAGGCTATAAAAGGTATACTCGAGTAATACCAAACTCTCTCATGTGAAGGACGGGCCCGGTGGGAGTAAGTTGGTTGGAGCGTGTTAAGAAAAAAAAAGAATCTACATGGACTTTAGATAGTGAGAGTTGACGGAGGGTCAACTGCGATTAATTTTGATCAAGTTCGTAGAAAATGGCTCCTGAGAGCCCTGTATCCTACTCTGTGCTGTTAAACGCTTTCCTACTTGTTGAATTTAAGCTTGGGGTTTTTATTTGCTATTTATTTTATATGATTGCATGTTTGGGGCACCATTGAGTTTTAGCTCACCCCACGTTATTTGTTTTTCTGAACAGGTTTTGGCATTCGAGAGACTTGAAGTCTGCCTTTAGTTTTTGTGAATGTTGTTTTGAATCAGACTATGTATCTTTTGTCTTGGGTTGCCACTTGAAGCTGGAAAAGTTCAAACCCTAAGTTTTGTTCTGATTTGTATGAATGTATTTGGATTTTATGATTTCACTTTGTGGTTTGAAATGTATAAATGTAGTTGTGTGTTAAACTAGTTGGAGGTGTACTTAAAAGTGAACGTTCAGACGTCCAATGGCAATGTTATCTCTGAAGTTAATGTGTCCATAGTATTCTGGTCGTTTAAAGGTTTGGTTCGTTCGGGTGACGAATTTTGTTTTGGTTTAAGTTATTCGTCGGAGGAGTTTAGTCGGTTTCCTTGCGTGAGTCCTAGCGAGAGTTAGGCAGGCGACCCGCCAACCCTCTGGTTCGCCTTAGGGAGAAATGGGCCGCCACAATAGTTTGAAAGAATCGCATGCTAGAAACAAGGAACTAAAATAGAAAATTAATTTTTTGATTCAAGACAATGCAAATCTTTTTCGACAAAACAAAATACTGAAAGCTGAAAATGACTGCTTGGAAAAGGATGAAAATGTTCTACTTTTTGAGTTTGATAGAAAAATAAAACTGTGTCAGTTGTTCAAAAAGGAACAAGGTGACTTGAAAAGAAGAATGGTGACTTGAAATGCATGTGAATAGTTAGACATAATACTAACTCTCAAGAATCTAAAAAGTAAATGGGTACCAAATATCATCTTGTGAACTCTTGTGTAGGTGAGCTTGGTGAATGTCATTAAGGAATCAAAATGGTTCATAGATAGTGGATACTCAAGGCATATGACTGGTGATCCATCACAATTCATCAAACTCAAATCAAAATCAAGTGGAAAAGTAACATTTGGAGACGATAACAAAGCCAAAACAGTTGGAGTTGGAGATGTTGGTAAGAATGGTCGAACTTTTGTGCACAATGTTCTTCTAGTTGATAATCTAAGTTATAATTTATTGAGTGTTAATCAATTGTGTGACAGAAATCTGTTTGTGCTATTTAAAAAGAATGAATGTCTTGTTCTTGACTCAAAGTTCAACATTATTTTTAAAGGAAAAAGAGTGAATGACATTTATGTAGTTATTCTCGAAAATATTGATTCTTCCAGCCTTAAATGTCTTAAAGTTGCAGATGAAGATTCTTGATTGTGGCATAGAAGGCTTTGTCATTTCAATATGAATTTGTTAAAAAATTTTTTAAAAAAGGAACTTGTTAGGTGTTTACCAAAAATCAACTTTGAAAAAGACAAAATTTGTGATGCTTGTCAATTTGGAAAACAAGTAAAAGTTTCCTTCAAACCCAAGAATTGTGTTTCCACTTCAAAACCACTGGAACTTATATATCTTGATTTATTTGGTCCTACACAAATTGCTAGTTTAGGTGGCAAAAAATATTGCTTTGTTGTTTTGATGATTATTCTAGATACACTTGGGTGATGTTTCTTACACACAAAGATGATACCTTCAAAAACTTTGTTTCATTATTTACAAAAGTTCAAAATCTGATTGGGTTGAAAATCATCAAGATCAGGAGTGACAATGGCTCAGAATTTTATTTTTGTGGCTTTTCAGAATTTTGTGATAACAATGAAATTACACATGAATTTTCTATTACAAGAACTCCTCAATAAAATGGAGTTATTGAAAGAAAAAATAAAACTCTTCAAGAGGCAGCGAGAACCATGTTAAGTGAATGCAACTTGCCAAAATATTTTTGGGTTGAATCCATAAATATAGCTTGCTATACTACGAATAGAGTTTTCTTGAGACCAATTTTAAACAAAACTTCTTATAAGTTAATGTTTGATAAAAAGTCTATTGTTGGATATTTCAAAGTTTTTGTTTGCAAATGTTTCATTTTAAATATCAAGGAACATCTTGAAAAGTTTGATAAAAAATCTGATGAATGAATCTTCTTAGGTTATTGTAAAAATAAAAGAGGTTTTAAAATTTATAATCGAAGGACTCTCGTTATAGAGGAAATTATTCATGTCACTTTTGATGAATCTAATGGTGATATTTCCAAAAGTTGTGGTGAAGATGATGATACAGGTGTTCAAGAAGAACTAAAGAAACTCACAATCAATGATCAAGACAGTACTTCACCAGAAAATGATTCAAAGGAAGATGGTTCTCAAGTTAGTCCAGCACTGGAAGATAATAACAGGGATGTTGGTAAATCTAACGATTTTCCAAGAGATTGAAAATTTGTTCAAAATCATCATAAGGAACTCATCATTGGTGATACATCCGAGAAGGTCAGAACTCGTTCCTCCTCTAAACAATTGATGGACAATTTTGCATTAGTCTCACATTTTGAACGCAAAAATATTGTTGATGCCTTGAAAGATGAAAACTAGATTTTAGCTATGGAAGATGAACTAAATCAATTTAAAAAGAACAAGGTTTGGACATTAGTTGAAAGACCTCAAGATCATCCTATCATTGGCACAAAATGGATTTTTAGGAACAAAATGAATAACAAAGGTGAAGTGATGAGAAACAAGTCTAGACTAGTTGCTAAGGGGTTTGCTCAAAAAGAAGAAATAGATTTTGATGAAATATTTGCTCCCGTAGCAAGACTAGAATCTATTAGAATGTTTTTGGCATTTCCATGTTTTAAAAATTTTAAATTGTTTCAAATGGATGTTAAAAGTGTTTTTTTTAATGATTTTATTGATCAAGAGGTATATGTTGATCAACCTCCCGGTTTTGAGAACGAAATGTTTTCAAATCATGTGTTTAAGTTCTCAAAAGCTTTGTATGGTTTAAAGCAAGTTCCAAGAGTATGGTATGAACGCTTAAGTGATTTCTTGATTGAAAATAGTTTTAAAATGGGCATTGTAGACACCACTCTTTTTACCAAACAATGTTCGAATGATCTACTAATTGTGCAAATATATGTTGATGATATTATCTTTGGTGCTACTAATGAGTATTTGTACAATGATTTTTCCACTATTATGCAAAAAGAGTTTGAAATGAGCATGATGGGAGAATTGAATTTCTTTCTTGGGCTTCAAGTGGAACAAACTCGAGAAGGAATATTTATTAATCAAGCTAAATATACCAAGGAGCTGCTCAAAAGGTTTGGTATGGAGGAATCAAAACAAGTTGGAACACCAATGTACACATCTACCAAACTTGACAAGGATGAAAAAGGTATAAATGTTGATGAAAAGAAGTATAGAGGTATGATTGACAACTTAATTTTCTTAACTGCAAGTAGACCTGATATCATATTTGTTGTTTGCTTGTGTGCTCGTTTCCAATCTTGTCCAAAAGAATCTCACTTACTTGCTGTGAAAAGAATTTTTAGATATTTGAAAAGAACATTGAACTATGGTCTTTGGTATCTTAGATGTCATGAATTTCCTTTATATGGTTTCTCGGATGCTGACTTTAGTGGATGTAGAGTAGATAGAAAGAGTACTAGTGGTACATGTCACTTTCTTGGTAATTGTTTAGTGTCTTGGTTAAGTAAGAAATAAAATGCCATTTCATTGTCTACGGCCGAAGCGGAATATGTTGCCGCTGGTGCATGTTGTGCTCAACTGATGTGGATGAAAAGTATCTTGAATAATTTTGGATTTGTATATGATTGTGTGCCTGTGTATTATGACAATACAAGTGCTATAAATTTAACAAAAAATTCTATTCAACATTCTAGGACAAAACATATTGACATAAAGCATCATTTCATTAGAGATCTCGTCCAAAAAGATAAAATTTGTGTGCAATATGTTTGTTCAAAAGATCAAAGTGTTGACATTCTCACAAAAGCCCTTCCACTAGATCAGTTTGTATTCTTGAGAACAAAATTGGGCATTATTGAAAAGTTTTTCTGAAAAATTATCTGGTCACACTTTATCGGACGTCCGATACTTGATGGATGGACGGACGTCCGACAGTGTTCTTGATCATTTTTCTAGAAAGTTCTGTTTCGGACGGTTATGTACGACGCTTCACTTCGTTCGGACGTCCGACACTTAAAAATTGCGTCTTATAAGACAGTCCTTTCCTTCAGTCAGTTCATTTTTCTTACCGTTGTCTCGGACGCAACTCTTCATCCTCTCCAAGTTTCAAATTCAAAATTCATCTCTCTTCTGAATAAGTTCCGAGAAATTGATTTGTCCAAAATCATTACATTCCTTTTACTCGTTCATTACCCCTCATAACTTTTTCTAACTGCCAACTACTTCATAAATCTCAATTCTCACTCGTAACCCTAATCACTCAAAATTTACTCTCTTTGGACGAGTCAAGCATTTTTTGTAGTCGATTCGCACTCTAAGTTACTCTCATACACATTTGCATCGTGCTTTGCAACATAAACATCCTGCATTTCATCATGGTAAGAATTAGAGGAGAGTCTGCCAGTACCGGATGCGCCACAAGGTTCAAGTTGAGGGATGAAGACATTGAAATTGTTGAGCCATCCACCACCAAATCTCCAACGAGAGGAACAAAAAAATATGGTGAAAAAGGGAAAGGTTTAGGCCTAAAAGAAACATTCAGAGGAACGGCAAACTACTTCAGCTGAGCAAACTGAGGAACAGCCCACAGCATTGCCTCCTGTCAGTGATAGTGAAGAGGAACTGAAGCAGCCTACTGATGTTGACGTATCCATCACGAAATCACCCAGAAAAGGGACTAAACCTCATAGTAAAAAGGGGAAACGGTCTGCTAAAAAGAAGGGGGCTGCTCAAACTAAGGAAAGGCAAACTGCTGATCCTTCTGTTGAGCAAATTGAGGAACAGCAGACTGCTGAGCAAAATGCTGAGAACCAGCAAGCTACTGAGACTTCTACCAGAAAGCCATCAAGAACAAGGTCTGGTGGACAGACCGATGTACATGATACTCCACGAAGTGGAAAGAGGAAACGAATTGCCAGGGAGCAACCTGAGGCTCAGATTGCAGTGGAACCTACCCCATTGCCAAAGTTCGTTGATGATGATGCCCGGGATAGGTTCGAATGGGTTTCTCAGAAGGGCTTCATCACCCAACGGACAATTATCCCTCATGAATTCCGTAAGGTTGACCTTGAATCTGTCCTTAAATTCTTTGAATTCCAAAAATGGACTCATATTTTGACCATCCCCAACGCCTGCTATCCTGACATACTTCATCAATTCTTTGCCAACCTTAAGAAGTGTAAATTCCACACTGATCTAGTCTCACGAGCAAATTCTATTGATATAGAATTAAATCCTGACATTGTCAACATTGTTCTGAAAACCAAAATTGAAGATGGTTTTAAAGGAAAAATTGCTAATTTTTTCTCATATGAAGAATTTTTTTCTGTTTATCATCATTTTTATGTTGTAAAACTGATGACTTATTTTCAAACTCATTTTAATACTCCTGCTGAGGCAGGATTGGAGGATTTCAGTCCTTAAAATTTGATCATCTTCTCTATAATTTCAAATCTGTTGGTTCCTGCTGATGGTCATAGGATAGATGCCAACAAAATAGAGCTTTACCTGTTTTATTGCTTTCTTGAAAAAATTCGAATTGATTTCGGCTTTGTTATGTGCAAATTCTTACTCAAAATCAGCACTGATAGTCGTAGAAAACTTTTCTATGAAAAATTTCTGACCCCAATCTTTGGTCATTTCAAAATTCCCTTCACTGGCTTTTCAAAGTACATCCACTGTCTTTTCAAAGACATATTTTGAAAGAAAAAATTTGAAGTTTTTTTATGGTAAATGGTGCTACAAGAAAACTGTTTTAGAGATTAGGTGAAAGAATCATCATGAAACACCTGTCTCTCCTAGGATTCCTCGAGATCAGTCCATGTATGTCTTATCCTTTACTATCCATCCTAGAATGTCAGCTACTAAACCCTCTTCATCTAACTCTGAGGTCATTTCTTTGCTTGAGTACCTCAAAAACACATCCTACTCCTTGAAGATGGTCTGATGATGACCATATCACCCAACCAATAAGCCACCTTCATTGACAAAAGGAATTTGCTTGTGCCTCCTGTTCCTCAAGATAATGAGAATGTACACCAAAAGGAATCGAGAACTGAGCCAACAGAGCAAACTCCTCGTATTGAAACCACTCCAGAGTTTCGTGCTTCTAGTTCTCAGCCATAAGATAAGGGAAAGGCTCCAGCAACCGAAGAGGAAATTGAAGAGGATGATGATGAGGAAACTGAAGAGGAAGAAGTGGATCCTGCTCAATTTTTCCTAGCAAGGAGGAAGCTTGGATCGTCCAAGATCACCATGTAGGCACTTCTAGGCAATTGCACTTCATGATTAGGATGGTAGTTCATAATAGACTTCTGCATCTTTTGCATTTTAAACATTTCATGTGCTTTGTATTAAGGATTCTATTTCCCTTCCTCTGCTAGTTTGTAAAACTATTTGATTATCTTTTATATTTTAAATGATGTTGCTTTTGTGGATTATTCTTTATTAGGTTAACTCTTAATTCAGTTTGGTCTCTGATTTCTGATATTGACTGCCAATATTGATGATATTCATAATGTTGATGATCTTGACTGCTGACAGTGATAGTTGCTGTTATCACTGTTGGGTTTCTGGTTGTTGATAATTGCTGATAATATTGATGATGGGATTCTGGTTGTTGGATACTGGTTTCTGGTTGATCTAATGATGACAAAAAGGGGGAGAAATGGATATGCAATCTTATTAAGTGTATACGTGAGAGAAAATTATTCTGAGGGGGAGTTTTGGTCCAATTATGCTTTTATTAAGGGGGAGTTTTGCCTCAATTATTTTACTCCATCCATTGTTTTGTCATCATCAAAAAGGAGGAGATTGTTAATCTCAGTCTGTAGCTTTTGATGATTACAAAACATCCATAATATTTTTCAATAGACCTTTTCAGAAATGGAACAAAAGAAGTTCAAAGACTAAGCACAAAGAATACTGAAGCTACTGTCGGACGCACAAGAAGACTGGATCGGACGTCCGACAATCATTGCGCAACTTCGGACGCATGAAAAATTCCATTCTCGGACATCCGAAAATATTAAGTTATTCCTTCTAAGTTCACTAACTTCGATCGGATGCTCATCATCAGAGCATCGGACGTCTGACAAACATTGTGACACTTCGGACGCAAAGTTTTGGCTCACCGAACGTCCGAAAAGAATTGAAAAAGAATTCTCAATTTCACTGCCTACCTTCGAATGCATACATTAAAGGTACCGGACGTCCTAAATAATTCAAAAAATTTTCTTGAACTCACTGCCTGCATTCGGACGCAAAAAATAGGTTCACCGGATGTCCGACACTACCAACGGCTAGTTGACTTTTCAGCTGCCTTCTATCCGTTGGAAGCTTTAATGAAGGAATTTTTTGGTCTCCTATAAAAGAGCAAAGTCAACCACTTCAAGACAACTTTGCACATTGAGATTACATCATATCAAGAGTGATTTTAGTGAGAAAATACTTTTCAAGAAAGATTTATACTCTTAGTTGTGTAAATTTCATAGAAGCTTTTCTTGTGCGAGAAAATTATTTCAATAGTGTAGTTTTGTGAGGGTTATTTGAGTGATAGTAAAACTTGCTAACTTGACCAAGTGTGGCTTGGGGTAAGGAGGAAGTGATCCTTCCTTTGTACACAAAAATTGGTTGTAATTGATCAATTTGAAGAAGATTGCTCTATAAAGCGTATTCAAGCTCAAGAGGAGTTTGGAAGTGATTTTGGTTTGCTATGATTTCTCTACTGCTTATTATATTGCAAATACAAACTGTCTTTTTCTTCTACTCACAAGCAATCTTGATCTTTCATTAATTGTTACATTGTGTGGTCATCTAGAAAAGAGGGTAAGTTTCGAATTGAGGAAAAAGAGTCTCACAACTTGATTAGTTTTTAAATAACCTAATTCACCCCCCTCTTAAGTTGTCTTCGATCCTTATACCTACATCAGCATCCACACAACAACTCTTGAAAATATCATCATTAGATTCATCAAATGTAACATGAATGGTTTCTTCTATAACAAGAGTTCTTCTATTGTAGACTCTAAAAGCTCTTTTGTTTTCACAATATTTCAAGAAAATGTCTTCATCGGATTTTTTATCAAAATTTTCAAGATTTTCTTGATATTTAAAATAAAACACTTGCAACCAAAAATTTTGAAATATTCAAAATTTGACTTTTTATCAAAAATCAACTCATAAGAAATTTTGTTCAAAATTGATCTCAAGAGAAATCTATTCATTGCATAACAAGCCGTATTTATGATTTTGGCCCAAAAATATTTTGACAAATTGCATTCACTTAACATGGTTCTTGTAGCTTCTTGAAGAGTTCTATATTTTCTTTCAATAACATCATTTTATTGTGGAGTTCTTGCAATAGAAAATTCATGAGTAATACCATTATGATCACAAAATTTTGAAAAATCATAAAATTTAAATTCCTAACCATTGTCACTTCTAATTTTAATAATTTTCAACCCAATCAGATTTTGAACTTTTGCAAATAGGGAAACAAAATTTTTGAAAGCATCATCTTTGTGGGTAAGAAACATCACCCAAGTGTATCTAAAATAATCATCAACAATAACCAAGCAATATCTTTTACCACCCAAACTAGCAATTTGTGTAGGACCAAACAAATCAAGATATAAAAGTTCCAAAAATTTTGAAGTAGAAACACATTTCTTGGGTTTGAAAGAAACTTTAACTTGTTTTTCAAATTGACAAGCATCACAAATCTTGTTCTTTTCAAACATAATTTTTAGCAATCCTCTAACAAGTTCCTCTTTGAAAATTTTTTTTAACAAATTCATGTTGAAATAGCACAGTCTTCTATGCCACAACCAATAGTTTTCATTTGAAACTTTAAGGCATTTAAAACTAGAGAAATCAACATTTTTAAGAATAACTACATAGATGTCATTTATTCTTTTTCTCTTGAAGACAATATTAAACTTTGAGTCAAGAACATGATACTCATGCTTTTTGAATAATACAAACAGATTTCTATCACACAATTGACTAACACTTAACAAGTTATAGCTCAAATTATCAATTAGAAGGACATTGTGAACAAAAGTTTGACCATTCTTATCAACATCTCCTACTCCAACTGTTTGGTTTTGTTATCATCTCCAAATGTTACTTTTTCACTTGATTTTGGATTGAATTTGATGAATTGTGATGGATCATTGATCATGTGTCTTGAACATTCAGTATCTATGAACCATTTTGATTCCTTAATGATATTCACCAAGTTCACCTCAGCATCACCAATGGTCATAAAAGTCATGTGAGCAGATTCTTCTTCGTCTTCAACATCACCATCCGAGTTGCAATCTTTCCATGTGATTTGAAAATTGTTGAACTTTGGTTTTCGTTCAACTTTTTCTTCTTTCTTCTTCTTCATTGGGCACTCACTCATGTAGTGTCCAAGTTGGTCGCACTCAAAGCAGTTGTTAGCTTATTTTTTATTGGCCTTTTATTTTCCTTTATTTTTTGCATTGTTGAACTGATTTGGAAATGAATTGTTAGGTCCTCCTTTTCTGATTCTCCTTTTGTTGAGGATTCTCTTGAAATTTCTTGTGATGAAAACAAGATCATTATCATTAACTTCCACATCTTCTCCATCCAAGGAAGTTGAGTCATTTTCATCTTGAGATGCTTTTAGAACAATGTTCTTTCCCACCTTTGCATCATTTTCCTCTTGTACCTTAGACTTAAGTTTCACCTCATAAGAGGTTAGAGAATTAATATGAGATTCAATAGGCATAGAGTTCAAGTTTTTAGCCTCTTCAATTGCAGTCACCTTACTCTACCAATTCTTGGATAAGGCATTCAAGATTTTTCTCTGCTAAGGAGTATTCCTTTTCTAGCACTTCTAAATTCTTAATGAGATCATTGAATCTACAATACATTTTGTCAATATTTTCATGAGATTTCATCTTGAATGATTCATATTTGGTGACTAAGATAGATTTCTTTTGTTCTCTTATATTCTCACTCTCTTTATGGATTTCTCTCAGTTTGTCCCAAATCTCTTTAGCAGACCTACAGCCTTTGACCTTAATGGATTCATTTGAATCTAAAACACTATACAACACATTCATAGTCTTGACATTCAAAGTAAGGTGGGTTCTATCTTCACTAGTCAATTCATTTCTGATTTTTGGTCTTGATCTATGTGTAACTTCATCTATAACAGTAGCATCAAATGAACCTTCATTAACAATAAATCACAGTTCAATATCAAAAGATTGCAAGAAAATAATCATTCTTTCCTTCCAACTCACATAATTGGATCTATTAAACATTGGGGGTCTAATGACAGATTGTTCTTAAAATAACATGGCATTGTTGGTTGTCATTTTACTCCAAAGCCGTTTGATCTTAATTTCTAGGAGACCAAACTCTGATACCAATTGTAAGGATCGAAGATAACCTAAGAGGGGGTGAATTAGGTTAATTAAAAATTAATCAGGTTATGAGACACTTTTTGCTTCAATATGAAATTTATTCTCTTTTCTAGATGACCACTCAATGAAACAGTTAACAAGAAAGCAAGATTTCTTATGAGTAGAAGAAAAAAGCAATTTATGTTTGCAAGATAGTAAGTAAAAAGAAAGGAATAACAAACCAAATTCTAAGCTCCTCTTGAGTTTGAATATTACTTTATAGAGCAAATTTCTTCAAATTAATCAAATACAACCAATTTTTGTGTACAAAGAAAGGATTATTTTCTCCTTACCCCAAGCCACACTTGGTCAAGTTAGAAAGTTTTACAATCACTCAGATAACGCTCACAAATCTACACTATTGAAATATTTTTCTCACAAAAGAAAAGCTTATATAAGAGTCACACAACTAAGAGTACAAATCTTTCTTGAAAAGTATTTTCTCACTAAAATCACTCTTGATCTTTTGTAGTCTCAATGTGTAAAAGTTCTTTAGAAGTGGTTGACCATGCTCTATTTATATGAAACCAAAAAGTTTCTCTATTAATACTTTCAATGTATAGAAGGCAGCTAAAGAGTCAACTAGCCGTTGGTAGTGTCGGACATCCGGTAGTCCTGTTTCTTGTATCCGATAGCAGGCAGTGAGTTTAAGAGATTATTTTCAATTCTTTCGGATGTCCAGTACCTTCAATGTTTGCTTCCGAAAGTAGATAGTGAAATTGAAAATCTTCTTCAATCCTTTCAGACGTCCGGTACATCCAATGCTTTGCGTCCGAAGTGCCGCATTGTTTATCGGACGTCCGGTGCTCCAATGTTTTACGTTCGATCGAGGTCAGTGAGGTTAGAGAAAATGTTTTAATTCTTTCGGACGTCCGGTGGTGGAATTCATTATGCGTCCGAAGTTGCGCAATGATTATCGAACGTCGGATCCTGACTTCACAAACGTCCGACAGCTTTCAGCAACCTTTGTTTCTTTCAATTGCACTTGAACTTGGAATCTAATTTGCTTCATTGCTGAACGTATATGTTGAAGAGATATTAGTATCATCCATTTGTTTTGTAAACATAAAAAACTAGAGACTAAAATTAACACTATACAAGGAACCTATTCCAATAAATGGCTTCTCACCAGTACCCAAAATTAGAAGATTGGTCACTCGAACTTTCTCAAAATGATGGTACGAAAGTTCACTTCTTGAAATCCCTTATTCATAATAAGGAGTCAAGGACAATTCCCTTTCAAACCCTTGGCAGGCGAATCATAGACGAAGACGTACACTGGGGTCCTTCCGTGAGACTTAGTGGTGAATTTAGTTATATCGAGAATTAGTGGGAGTGGTTGAAGGATATCTTCAGGACGAGCAAAACAAGTGTTTCGTGAAAATCACTTGTTTGACGCCTTATATGCTTCACTTTTCATATATGATAGGAATTCTCATGTACTTAGGGCATTTTGTGAGGCATGGTGTCCGGGCACCAATACCTTGCATATATTTGCCGGAGAATTGTCTCTCTCACTTTGGAATTTGCACAAATTAGGAGGACTTTCAATCATCGGATATTTCTATGAAGAGGTAATCCCATGCGCAGAGGAGTTAACTGGAGTCAATGAAAATAAATCGAAATATATTCCTCAAAATTATGAATATTTGTTCGAGGTCTTGCATCACTTTCAACATGGAGAATCCAATAAAACTGGAGTTTCTGCTAGTTAATGGATTATCTTTTGGTTTAAAGGTGAAACGGGATATTCAAAACCAAAACAAAGAAAGATAAAAAGGGCCTCTCGTGTTCAAGTGACCCAAAATTCGGATGGAGAAATTGGACAACCACATAAGTTTTTGAGTCAAGACAATGGCGTATTTGATACCATCGGAGTTAAATCTCACTTACAAGAAGAGACCTATCTTGTAGCATTTATATCTTGTTGGCTCTGCGTCTTTGCTTTACCAGATGAGGACCTCTACCAGATGGCTCTGCTTCTTTGCCGGTTGTAAGACTTGCCTTGCTGTTCCTGTCTTGCTAAATATCTACCGTGGACTCAATAAAATTTCAAATTCATATACCCCAGGGTGTGCGCGTGCGGTTTTTCCGGTGCACTATGTATATGCTTGGTTAGCGAGTTATTTCTTTACCCATTATTTAACTCCAAATACCATGCCTGAACGAACAATAACCAATTATTCTGGAGAGGGCGGCGCTCGATACTTTAATGAAAACAGTGCTCGCGACCTCATTCATCAGGGAGACAAAACAACTTAGGGGACAACTTCTCTTGTGAAGAATCAAAATGAACTTTTTATTGATAATGACAAGTTAGCGAATCTAGAACTAAGCTATTTTGGCAGTGCTTGCTCAAATTAATTAGTTTTGCATGCTGAAGGAGATTTTTTTGTTGAGCCATATAGTCCATATAGATTCGCGCAGCAATTTAGGTTTTATCAAGTTCCCCCACAGGAATTTGGAGCAGATGTCCGTTCCACAAATTATGACTTGAGTCGAATATTTTGGCGCACTGCTATTCGCAATAAAATAGAGTCAAAGGTATTTTTTCCTAACTGTCTCTTGAATGCTAGCAAGCATACCTTTTCAGGTTTTCAAACATGGTGATCCATGGTGCATGATGACTATCTTCTCAAAGGACGTGATACTTTGATTAAGAGTGTTCAATCAAATGGGGAGCAGAAGAAATCAAAGGGAAAGGAACTTGCAAATCTGAATAATTTTTCTAAGGTTGGCAATAATCTTGAGATGAAGTGAAAGACTGTGAGAAGCGAGGAGAAAATTTTGAAGAGTTCCAGTAACAAGGTTGCTACTCCTGAAATCCTGACTTCCAATAAAGAATCTCCGAAGGGTATTTCATTTCATCTTCCTGCAATAATAGTGAAGGCTACGGATCATGATTCTTGCAATTCTCATGAGAAGACGAGTAGTGACCCTTTTGATGAGAAGGATGAGCAATCCACTAGTACGGACCAGCACTGAAAATGCAAGAGATCCAAGGTAATGACTCTCCCTTTGGATGATATTGTTTTAGATTTTAAATAATTCTTTAAGGATATTCCGGACATATCCGTGCCTGATATAAGCCATGCCAATAGTATAAGAACTCTCCTTGCTTTCTTTAATTTGGCATTTGAAATTTGTTTGTTAATTTCATAATCATGATTTGTCTCATAACGTTTTCTTTGTAGTTGAACGATCAAGACTTGATTTTCATTGATGATGGAGAGCCAAACCAAGTATCAGTTGAAGAACCCACTGCATTTGAACTTTTGACAAAATAAGTGGCCAGTTCTACCCAACAAAAGGATACTAGTGAGAACTCCAAAAAAGTGGTAGATGATGAAAATGCGATCCAACAAATCATGCCACAGAAGGAAGAACATATGACTCCATCGGAGAAAAAGAAACTCAAAATCTACGATCCACCATCGTGGCCAAGGGCACCTCAAGTGTCTGAGTTTTGCCCCCAAATTGTGATCTCAACTTGTCGTCGAGACTACATTCAAATGCTGTGGAATAACTTGAGGGTGATGATATTTCAAACAACCCTAGAGCGCATGCCTGCCCTTGAGATGAAAACAAACGAAATCATGGAGGAAATGCAAAATTTCAATGCCATGGATATTTCAAATTTGCAAGCCCTTTTAAAGGCTTTATTTGCAAATGCAACTCGTTACGTCGCAGTGAAGTTTTCTCTTTCAAATAAAATTTCAGTTGAATCATATAATGAGTTGCTTTCTACAACCACCCAGCATCTTAAAGATGCTCAGAGTAAGGAGAAACAACAAGCAGAAAAGATCTCAATGTACGTGTTGAAACGTAAAGAGATTGACTGCGAGGAAGTAGAGTTAAGGAAGCGACTTGAGTTCTTGGATATTCACAGGAAAGAGATGCTTTCACTGTTACGAGAGAAGTAAGATGAGCTTACCCGAGTGCAAGACACGATGGTCGACTTACGAAATGAAATTCGAAAGATTAAGAATTCCCCACCTCTACTTGCTGAGAAGAGCTAAACTTTGGACAAGATGCAAGCATTACTTGAAAGCAACTAAAAAGAGCTGTTGTCATATGAATTCTAGGAGCAGTTGCAATCTTTTATTTTGTTTCAAGTTTCATCTATTATTAATCATTCAAAGCATGCAACTATGAGCATAAACATTTCATAATGAGACTTGATCTGTTGTTGTTTTTTTCATAACATTCTAGTAGACGTCTCTTGTTTTTCCTTATTCTTTCAATAGCCACCATTTTAGACTATCAACTGCAATATAAACAATTCCATCTTTGCATAAATTTGATCACACTCAAAAATATAATCATCCAAATAATTTTGACAATTTGAACAACACACTTTCAAGTGTATGCCGCAAAATATTATGAACTGTCCTAAAGAGGAATGTTCTTTTTTTTTTGCAACAAAAGAATCATCAGAACAAAGATTTTAGTTTTATAGGGTTGCAATTGAACTTAGAAGATACCCTCTAAGCTGCCTACGTATCCCAAAAAGGAATCAAGTCATACGTAATTCTTACCATTCACAATTTAAACTCTTGCAGGTCAGAAGTATCCATTTGTTTACCACTTTAGATTTGGTGGAGTGTTTCAACAGTTTAACCACGTGCTATATTATTGGTAGTTGCCATCCACAGTTTTAGCTCATACGGGTCAGAAGCAACATACAGTTTAGACTCATGCGTCATGAAGTACTTCATTTTTTTTATGACATGTATAACTTCATGAATTTTTCCTTTATAGGGCCAACTTTTACGCCATCTTTATCCACCAGTTTATATGCGCCATTTGTGTAGACCTCTCGAACAATATATGGCCCATCCTATTTGGAGACAAATTTGTCTTTGATACGATGAGTCATAACTATTGGCCTTCGAACTGCAAGCACTATATCACCAATTTGGAAGGAATGGTGTCGAACTTTCTTATTAAAAGCTTTAGAAAGGCGAGCTTGGTAACATTCAAGATTTTGCTGTGCTTTTAATCTCTTTTCATCTAAAACTTCTAATTTTTCAAGGTGCAGGCGAACATTTTCTTTCTCGGTGAGCCTTTCTTGGATAGCAATTCTTAGAGAAGAAATTTGTTGCTCAAGGGACATGACAGCTTCTACACCATAAACTAAGGCATATGGCATGGCTTGCGTTGGAGTTCGATATGTGATGCGATAAGTCCAAAGAGTGTCGCCTATCCTTTCGTGTCAATCCCTCTTTGATTTAACCACCACTTTCTTCAACAAGTTACAAAAATTTGTTGAATGCCTCCACGAAACCATTGGCGGGGGCATTATACATGAAGGACTTGTGTTGCTTGAATTTAAATTTCTCACACAACTTATCCATTAAGTTATTGGAGAAGGGCTTTCTATTATCAGTGATAATGTAGCGAGAAACTCCATAACGGTAAATAATATTCATACGAATAAAATTTACCACATCTTCTTTCTAACTTATTTGAGCGGTATGGTTTCAACCCATTTAGAAAAGTAGTCGGTCGCAATCAATATATATAAATGTTGATCGGACGATTTTGGTAATGGTCCCACAACATCAAGACCCTAAACATCAAAAGGCCAAGAAACAACGATCAGGTGTAATGGCTCGGGTGATTGATGAATGTATTTTGCATGAAATTGGCAAGTTTGACACATTTGAGCATATTCTATACAATCTTTGACCATAGTAGGCCAATAGTAACCCATTCTTTTAATCCAAAAATGCAGTTTGGGATCGGATTGATGAGTTCCTACATTCCGGAATGTGTTTTGTGCATTGCCTGATATGTTTCGTCTTCACTCAAACAGCACAACAATACACCTTCAAATGATTTTTGATATAGCATATCTTTATACAAGATAAAACGAGGGCACGATGATGGATGTCAGCTCTTCTACGTTGCTTCTCAGATAATTTTGATATTTGAGATAATCAACGAGGGGTTGTCTCCAATTTTCTTTGTCAATTTCATAAGTTGAGACCACATGAGTGTCGCCTTCTTCATATCTTCATTATCAAATAGTGGTGAAACTACCCACTTTTGACATACACGAACTTGTATCTCATGATTCGACATGGTAAATGAAGAGTCAAGCACAACTAATATATCAGTTTGCTTATTTTTTCTTCTCGGAACATGCTTAATATTTGCATCCCCAAGCCGTCTCATAAGTCGTGTTACATATTTGTGATACAAAATTAACTCTGACTTTTTGACTTCATAACTTCCTAAGAGTTGGTTAACCATTAATTAAGAGTCACCATAGATTTGAAGTTCCATCTGTTCCATGTCAACAGCTATTTCAAGTCCGAGTATGAAAGTTTGGTACTTAGTGATATTGTTTGAACAATGTTGGTTTAGAGTAAAAGAGTATAGAAAAATCTTTCCATCAGGAGTTATGAATACAATACCCGCTCCAACTCCATAACGATGAACAACACCATCAAAATACATTTTCCATGGTGGGCGAATCTCAATAAGGAGTACATCCTCATCTGGTAGGTCATTACTTAACTCTCATTCAGCAGATATCGGGTGATCAGTAAGAAAATCTGCCAGAACTTGTCCTTTCATAGTTTTTTTAGGCACATAAATAATTTTAAATTGTTGTAACTGAAGATACCATCTAACTAGACGGTCGGATAGTACTGGTTTGCTCATCACATATTTTATGGGATTCACCCTGAAAATGAGCCTCACACTATATATTTGAAAGTAGTGTTTTAACTTCTGTATTGCAAAAATAAGAGCTAAACACAATTTTTCAATAGGTGAATAGTTAAGTTCGTTGGGGGTCATCATTCTACTTAAATAATAAAGGGCAATCTCTTTTCCTTCATTATTTTTTTGTGCAAGCAATGCCCCAACTGAGCATTCTTGGTCAGCAATATAAAAGAAATAATAACTTTTCATGAATAGGTGCAGCCAACACAGGTGCTTTCATCTCATTGAAACGGCACACATTTTTTCATAAGGCGACTAAATGGTTGACACATTTCCGTCAAATTTGAAATAAACCTTCGCAGATATGCTAACCACCCTTGAAAGCTTTTTAATTCATGAATATCACGAGATTCAGGCATCTTTAATATAGCATCAATTTTGGCCCTGTCAATTTCAATACCTCGATGACGAACTACAAAACCAAGAAATTTTTTCGATGTGACTCCAAATGCACATTTAAAGGGATTCATTTTGAGTTGATACCTTCTCAACCGATCAAAGACTTGTATCAAATCCCACAAGTGATTAATTCTTTCTTTTGATTTAACAACCAAATCATCCACGTAACATTCGACATTTTCATGAAGCATGTCGTCAAAGATATTTTGCATTGCTCTTTGATATGTAGCTCCGACATTTTTAAGACCAAAGGGCATTACCTTATAACAATAAATATCCTTAGGAGTGTGAAATGCAGTGAACTCTTCATCCTCAGGTGCCATTTGAATTTGATTGTAACCAGAAGAGCCATCCATAAATGACAAAATCTCATGCCTAGTAGTTGCATCAATCATGAGTTCAGCAATAGGTAAAGGAAAGTTATCTTTGGAACAAGTATTGTTAAGATCCCTAAAATCAATGCAGATACGAATCTGCCCATTTTTCTTTCGTATAGGCACAATACTTGAAATCCATGTAGGATATTTAACCTCACAAATAAACCCAATTTCAATGAGTTTATTAACCTCAACTTCAATCAAGGGAGTCAAATTCGATCTAAATTGCCGTTGTGCTTGTTTTACAGGTTAAACTCCCTTTTTGACAGTTAAATGGTGGACGACCACTTTTAGATCTAGACCCGGCATTTCTTTATAAATCTAGACAAAAATATTTCGATACTCTTGCAAGAGATCAACATATGCCTTCTCTTCATCAGGACTCAATAAAGCACTTACATATATTGGGCGTGGGTCCTGTGAAGTACCAAGATTGATCTCTTTTAGATCATCTGCAATGGCCTTAACACCTTCTTCCAATTCAGGTGGAGCGTCTTCAACATCTTGTTCCTCTCCAAGGGAGCCACCATCAGATATGGTTATATGGTTGCACGAAGCAACACTTTCATCATCACCTTCTCTTGGTCTTGTACACACCACGATTTGCTCCCTAACCTTCAGTTCAGTTCCACACTTTATTATAAGATTTGTAAACCTTCTCATCCTCGAGGGAATGATACTGTCAAATTTATGAGAACAATCAGAAGGTTCTTCAAGATTTTGTAGTGACTTTGCTATTTTTCCTTTACTCTTATGAGAATTTTGAGACTTTTGTCTTCTTTGCGGTCCTAACCTCTTAAAAACAGATACCCGTGGAGTTTTAGTCTCATTTTCATGAAAAACTTGCAATTTATCGCCTATTTGAGAAGGTTCATTCCCTACAGCAATATATTGGCCACTAACTCTATTGATCCTGATGCGAATTGGTGCAGGAGCCGAGTAGCCAATACCAGATTTGGAATTTTTAATGGCGTAACCATTTTCTTGCAGCATCTTTTGGGTAGGATTCAACCAATGCATCATATCATCAGTAGCTTGAGAGGGTAGAATATTTAATACCACGAATTCTTTGAAATCATATCCAATCTTAGCGAGGAACTTATACGCAATAGGATCAAAACCTTCTTTGGTTCTTGACGTTAGTATGGTGTCTTACTTGATTTCAAATTCTTTATTTGAAAGGTTAGACCTTTTAAGTGAAGAAGATGACACATTCTTTGTATCAAAATTAGCCACAGGAATAGTCAAACCTTTTAGAGTTTCATGCTGAATTGCAGGTGACTGTCCTTGTAACAGCCCCACCTTCCTCTAGGGCGTACCTAGGGTTTGGCAGACCGCCTGCCCAACTCTCGTCAGGACTCAGTCACACATCATGAAATTTACAAATAATAATCTCAATAAGACAAGCGGTATCAATTATATCCTTCAATATAGGTACACTCACGGACCTCCAATGTCGACACAATCTATAATACCACCAAAGAGTCACACTTGAAAAAAATCAAAGCAAACAAGCTGGTTAGACATCTATGAAGTACTCACTCGAGTAACTAACAAACTTAAAAGAAATCGAGGTCTTCCTCAATCTAACCTTTCATGTTCTCATCCCTGTAAGGAAAACAAATTTGCGTGGAATGAGTTACAAACCCAGTGAGGCTCCAAGAAAACAGGTAGGTAATATAACAGGTAAAACCATACGCCGGAATATCAAGAAATAAGTCAAAACTCAAATAAATCATGACCCAATATGTAGTTAAGCAAATAGCCAAATAGATCATGTAAAAGTGTACAGTAAAGAACACATTCATGGTAAAAGATATAATTTGCTCTCAGAAGCAAGTTTCACTGTAGCTTGATCGAGATCCGTTGACTCTTCGTCAACCACAAAATTATACTGTTGTAGATCACCAATTTACACTAATTTTCGTCCACCAAACATACCCCTTACTGGGGTCGAACGTCAAAGAAATACCTAAGGATCGTCGATCTCCTCGACCAAGTCTTTGCCGGCTCGATTCGATCAACTAACCCTGGATTGGACTTATAGTGCCAGATATTCAGTAATTCAGGATCTGGATTAGAGCCCCATATATTCAGGTAATCAAGAATGGACCCATTGGCTGTCGTCCAACGCTCACGCAATAATGATTGGAGACGTTAGTTGTTATTTAATACTCCGTATTCAGTAATATCAGTGTTCAAGTGATAAATTTCAGTCAGGAGTAAATAGGTTAGGAACTTGTCCTTTATCCAAAGTTGTCCCACTTACCCGACCGCTCTGGGGTAGGTCTCAAGTAAGAGATCTAACGAGAGCTTAATTCAGCCGTTACCGACCTACATTCACACATACGCATGAGTAACCCTAGATTCCCCTTACCCAACATCTCGAATAAGATCCAAGACTCAGTTCAACCACTACAAGAGAAATGTAGCTGGTCTACAATTCAACCGCTACAAGAGAAATGTAGTCGGTCTACTATTGAACCGCCACAAGAGAAATGCAATCGGTCTACAGTTCAACCGCCATAAGAGGAATGCAGTCGGTCTACAATCATGCACATAAACAGGCAAGTCCATACGCAGGATCGATTAATTCAAGTTCATGGAGGTCAAGTACGAATAATAACACATTTGCCTCGCCATAATCAAGTCATAAGAAATGTACAGCAATTTACATTCTCAAGCATTCCAAGTATTTCAAGTCAAAATACAGGTCACATGCAAATCAGGTTACTTGTTCACGCATGAATGAGATATCAAGTGTTTAGTCAAGTTAGGTCAATTAAGCGTACATAAGAGCACACTCGCCTAAACAGGTTCAAGTTGCAAATAAGCTCAACATATCATGTTTCAAACATTTCAAGTATTTCAAATCCAAACAGTTGAAAATCGGATGGGTGCGAAAACCTGATCAACCAAGAAAATTGGAAAAAAACTGCAGAAATCAGAAATTTCTTCAGTAAATCTAGCCACACATCTGACCAAAGATTGGTCGGATTCAAGGCCGGATTGACAAGGAAGACTTTAAAATTTTTGATGCTCACTGCCTCAAATCCGGCCGACAATCCGATCGGGAATCCGGTCAGAAAGTGGCCTGATTCTGGCCATATTTCAGTTATATCAAAATGACCAGTACATATTTTAACAAAATATCAAAAGTTTAGTCGAGTTAGATCAAGTGCAAGCAAAGTAATTCCTTTCATATCAATATCAAAAAGTTAACTACAAAGGATCGACTATGATAAAGTACATCCTCGTCCCAAAGGTCATCACTTCAAGAGCAATTACTTTAATCAAGCAAGCATGTCATTCCAGCAAGGAGACATTCCATGTAAATATTTTCATGCACTTAGAACACTCACCTGTTAAGAAATACAAAACTTATTCGTCAAGTTCCTTGGTTACCCTCACCTTCGTTTCCCAATCCTAGGGCAACGAGTGAAAGTCGTTAGCATTCTAACTTCATTTTTCAACCTAAATGTAAGTTCAATAGGTTACCAAGTGGGTGGATAAATTGACTCAATTGACCATGCAAGTTAGACCCAAAATGCAGGAAAAATCATAAGAAAATGAGTTTGACAAGTGCAAGAAAGTTGAGCGAAAGAAAAATCTCATTTAAGTTCATAAGTGTCTTCGCGGGTAAAACAGTCGAGCCTGCGCAGGTTCGAAAAAACGGTCATATCTCACTGTAGAAAAGTCAGAATCACGTGTTGTTGGCGGCGTTGGAAACTAGACTCGAAGGGCTTTGTAACAGTATAAAATTTAGACTCTAGTTCCTTTTCTATCAATACCAATAGTTTGGAGAAATTGGCTAATTTTTCAGTTTTGATCAGCTCAAAACCCTAACAAAGTTACCCTATTTCTTCTTGCCAACTTCACTCGTTTTGGTTCAAATTCATCCAATTCAATCTTCTAGAGTTCATATACAGGGGATCAAGTTATCTAGCACCCTTGAAACTTAAAATGCAACATACAAAATGATTAAAAGAACCAAAATAGTCTAGCCAACAAAGAAGAACCAAAACAGTCCACTAACTTGCCCAAAAACAACCATTTTACTTGCTTCATTTCCATTTCAACTCACTCCAAAGTTTAAACCAATATTTAACCAAGTTCCTTAGGCTTAATTAAGGTGCAAAGAGCCACAAAAATCAAGAAGAAACCTCCACTCCAAGGCCGATCAGCCAAGAGAAACAAAACAGTCCACAAGTTCACATTCAACTCCAACTTCCATCCTTTCATTATAGCTAACTCAAACATCATTCCAAGAGTTATCCCTAACTTTAAAAGGATCCAAAACATGTTAATACATTAAGAAAAACCATAAACAAAGCTTAAACAAAATATCAAACACATGGCATGCTAAACAACCAACCTTAATTCCACTTGTTTAGCTCAAGAAATTTAACTACAAATAACATCCACTCAACTCCCAGTTTGCCATCAAAACCTCAAACAATTGATATAACACAATAAAGCTAAGAGTTAAGGATCATTTACCTTTTTTAAGTGAAGCTTGAATCACCCAAAAGCCACCAAAAACCAAAGCTCCAAGCTTGAATCACACATCAGATTTGAAGGTAGTTCACTCAACTAACCTAGGTTCCTTCACTTTTGATTTTTTATCAAGATCAAACTAGAGTTGAAAAGCAAGAAAATGGAGTTTTTCTCTCTTCCCTTGGAAGCTAAGGAAATTCGGCCAACATGAGGAAAAAATGAAGCCAAAATGGTTTAAAATCCTCTAATTCCTTGGTCAAATAAGATGAATGGTTAGGGTTTTGCCACTTGTCTCAATCTTAGCCATTCTCCCTCTAAATTTTGTCAAATAAGGTTGCTACCCTCCAAATATTTTCAATGTCTAAAATAACACCCTTAACTATCACATAAAGTCTCAAACACAATTAAAAGGGTATTTGATCATAGTGTATGTGGTGAAATAAAATAATGCCAATTTAAGAAGATGTTGCAATTCATGAAAAAGGTAATGAAATGCAATGCAAGAAAACGTTATAATTGATTTAATTATAGGGCAATGCAAGTAGTTTAAGAGAATTTATATTTTTAAATAAGGGTTCTCACAGTCCTTGTTCCACTCTTGACTTGGGAGGGTAGTGAAAAATAACTGATTCATTGTTTGGTAATGAAACATCAGTTTCTTCATGAACTTTCTCTTTTGATTTTGGAATCACCACTTTCTCCCCTTTTGCACTTGAAGATTCGGGATTCTGGGTTTTAACTACAGATAGAGGTTGCTCGAACTTATCCCTCACATTATGCCTTTTAATGTAAAATTTCGCATCAGCGATATACGTTTCCGTTTCAGTGAAAGGATTATCATCGGTTTTCACATTTCTTATCACCCCATTTCGGCAATACTTGAAGCATTGATGAAGAGTTGAAAGTACAACTCTATTTTCATGAATCCAAGGCCTTCCCAATAGTACATTGTATGTTGTTTTAGCATCTATCACGTACAATAGAGCTCTGGACGACATGTCATCAATGACTATCTTCAAATTTAGTGATCCAAGAGCTCTTTGCCCTCCTTGATTAAAGTCTTGAATCAACAGTTGACTATTGGAAAGTTTATCAACAGGGATGCCAAGTTCCTTCAGAGTTTTTAAAGGAAGAATATTGACCACGGAACCTCCATCTATCAAAATCCTATTCACCTTTTACTCTTTTACATAACCAGTCACAAACAAAGAACGGTTATACGGTGTTGACCCAAATAACAAGTTTTCACTAGTGAAAGTGATACTTATGACATTCACCTCTTCATTGCCGGCAGGCGCATGAGTTATCTCACAGGGAGATTCGCGAGTATTATCCTTTTGTTCTTCGATATGATCTACTCGCATTGTGTGACTTGCAACCACATCAACATCAAAGAATTCTTTTGGCTTGAATTCTTTTAGAGTGACAAGAGTTTGTGACTTTTGCTTGAAGGCTTGATTTCCTTTAAGATTACGATAATCATTGCTTTTCTTTATGTCCTTCTCTTTCCCCTTCCAAACCATCTTACTTCTTGTTAAGGCCTTGTTCCCCTTATTAGATGGACAAGATTTTCGCCGCCTTCTTCGCGTGACTAGAGTCCATCCTTCATCATCCACATCAGGTTGTAACGGCTTCTCATCTTTACATGCATGTTCTTGAAGAGTTGAAGGAGCAATTTCTTGTTTGATTTCTATGGGATCAAATTATCCAAATTGAATTGTTGGCAATACAGGTACCGTGACCTTTTAACCTCCATGAACTGCAGGGAATCAATGGACGTTTGATTCACACTTGCCTTGTCTTTTTCAAGAAGGATTTTTTCTTGTCTCACCAACTCCATTACTTTGTCTTTGAAGATAAAGCATTTTTGAATGGGATGCCCAACCAATCGGTGATACTTACAATAACTTGGATCCTCAGTGTTCTTGGCCTCGTCAGGTCGCTTCATCTCAGGAAGCGTGATCAAGTTTATACTTAATAGATTATCAAACATACCAGAGACATCAGAATCAAGGAAAGGGTACTCCTTGTCTTGCATCTCCTTGAGAGTCGGTTTCCTCTTTCTTTGCTCTTGATGCGCATTGAGTTTCCTGTCTTCTCTCCTGATAGTTTTGGGAACAATTTTAAAAGGTATTATACTTGTAACCATAGTCTCTTTTTTTTCATTTTTTATTGGTGGCTTGCCCCCTTTTCTCACTTCTTGTCTCTCCTTAGCCTTGTGAGGGTCAGGAACTGACGGTTCTTGTCCATCAAGATTAATTTTCAACTTGTGGATTTTTGTGGATAATTCATCAAATATTTCTGGTTGCACACCTTGCAAGATGTATCTGATTCCCCAGTGCATACCTTGAATACACATTTCGATTGTGGAACATTCAAAAATTCGATCCTTGCAATTTAAACTCAGATTCCTCCAACGATCAATAAAATCAATGACAGGTTCATTCTTCCATTGACGTGTATTAGAAAGTTTAGTTATGCTAACAGTTCTCTTTGTGCTATAGAAGCGGTTAAGAAATTCATGTTCTAATTGCTCCCAACTGTCAATGGTGCCAGGCTCCAGATCGGTGTACCAATCAAAGGCATTACCTTTCAATGAGTGAACAAATTACTTAACAAGCAAGTCACCATCAGTGCCAGCATTGTTACAAATTTCAATAAAGTGCTCAATATGTTGTTTAGGGTTGCCCTTGCCATCAAATTGTTGAAATTTTGGAGGTTGATATCCCACAGGCATCTTTAAACTTTCCACTCTTGCGGTGTAAGATTTGGTATAACCGCTATACGATTTGGTACTTCCACCAATCTTGTCCTTGACCGTACCTTCGATAGATTCCTTTAGACTATCAACGTGAATGGTGCCATCGGGAGAGATTGAAAACTCCTTCATTGTTTGTGGCTTGGCATCCTCTTTCTCCTTCTCCTTCTCCCTTGATGATGATTCACCTTCATCTTGTACTTTGGATTTCTGTTTGAACATACTAAGGCTATTTTCGCCTATATTTTTCACCATAGCCATTAATTTGACTATTTTAGCGTTTTGACCTTGCGTATGCATTACTAGCCTTTCGACAATTTTGGCTAGATTCAAAATTTGATCTTTCACAATTGTGGTGTTAGTAATCATGGCGGGCATCACCACAGAGGCAGCCGAATCATTTGGATTATCAATAGATTCATCATGGACTCCTTTCTTGTTGGGAAGCATCTCGAGGTTTGTTTCTTCAGTCGCAACAATCGCCTTAGCTTTCTCTGCTAACTTCTTGGCCTTGCTCCTTATCAGAGGTGCAGTATACTGCATCTCTTGAGTTGTTAGGACATCGGCAACTAAGCCTTCAAGAGAAAAGTTCACCTTCTTGAACTCCATTAAATTTTGAAATTGGTAAGTTGTTGGAAGAAAAGAGATGAGAGGCAGAGATTGTCCCACCGAGCGTTCCAGAAATTTGTATGCACAAATTTCGTTGCCTAAAATAAAAGACAAGAAAACTTGCACAAATATCAAATTTATTGAATTAAATAATAAGTAGGTTACAATCTCTAAAAATTCTTGAATCAAAGAAATTAATCACCTGATTCTTTTCTTTGAATGAGTTCAATCGAAGAGCCCAAAGGGGCTTGTTCTCCGATCAAAAAGTGTTTCCTACACTTTTGGCGTAGAAAACCAATGATTTAATAGTAGTGTCAAATATTTGGAACTTTAAGTTTTCAACGCCGATAGCAGGAGGATTTGTTTTTACTTGTTTTGGACTTGGATTTGAGGAAGAAAGCTCTTGAGAGAATTTGACAGAGTTTCTCCGAAAGTTAGGAATTTTTCTATTCCTATCCCTTTGCCTTGAGGGGAAAACCTTTATTTATTGCCAAAATATGTAGGCTAAATCTTTAAAAAAAACTCTCAGAACCATCCAGCATTTTGGATCACTTGTAGCTCGAGGAACTCATTTTAACTTGGGCTTAAATAGTGAGCCAATCCAAATAGTACATTGTGAATTATTAATAAATAAATTAATTCACTCCAACTTAAATGGACAATGCAAATTTAATTTGATTTAATAGCCCATTTAATATTGGCCTAATTTGCCAGTCCAAAACATGATAGACTTCTATAATTTAATTTAATTTAATTTAATCAAGATCAATTTAATTTATTTAATCTTGATTAAATAAAATTTCTTTGTTTACAAATATTTAATCAAGATCAATTTAATTTATTTAATTTTGATTAAATAAAATTTCTTTGTCTACATACCTCTCTCCTCTTATCCCCTCTTTTCTACCCTAGTTGCTGGGGAGGGCTGGGAAAAGGGAGTTGTGAGTATGGGAAAAAAGGGAAGAGAGCTATAGGTAGGAAAGATTGGTAGGAAGATGTGAGCAATGGTTATGTAAAGAGGATGGAAGAAAACAAGGAGAATATGGGGCAGTGGTAGAAGGAATAGGAGAAAGTAAGAGGGCAATCAACAATGGTGTCAAAAAAAGGTGGTAATGCAGTAAAATGGTGGTGTTATTTTGGAATACTTTTTGATTTGTGGTATGTCTGTGGGGTTTTTTTAGGAGTTCTTAATAGATTTTGTTAAAAGCGCGCAGGCATATGCACATATATATAGTAAAACATGTATAATTATTGAAACTAAGAGACTGTTAATTATGGTAGATAATTGTGCTAATACTCGCTCCGTCCCATATATTTGGTTGTGTTTGGGGATATGTGTTTTTTATGCATAGTACACAGCACCAAAAAATTTTTCTTTTATTTCACTTTTGCCCTTATGCACAATACACTCCACTTTTGCCTATCACTGCTACTCTTATCTGATACAAACACTTCTTGCGGAGATATCGATGTGATAAGTGACAACTCGTCAGATCGCAAACTGCAAACTTTCATCCGGCAAGAAAATTTCATCGTCTTTTACTTACTTCCTCAGATATTTGAGATAAAATGGTTTCACTTTGTGATACCATAATTTGTTTCATACCACGGAGCTGTTGAGATAATGATTTAATCTTTTCTTTAAAAGAATTGACTTCCTCTTTATAAGTCCTGCATCTTTCATTTAACAATTTATAATTTCTACTCATGCATTCACAATGTCTACAAAATTCAATTCGATTTATGTTGTCTTTTTCTACCGCATGACTATATCTAGAACCAGGATTATCAATGTTTTGAGGGACTGCTATCTTTTGGCTATCAATTCTACATGCATTGTCAACGAAAAAATTTATCCCAATATTTTTCTAGCAAATTCTAAAGTGTAAGGATCGAAAATAACCTAAGAAGGGGGGTGAATTAGGTAGTTTAAAAAACTGACCAAGTTGTAAGTCACTTTTTGAGTACTTTCCTTCTATTTCTAAAAAACCACACAATGGAGCAATTGATGAGAAAGCACAAGTGCTTGTGAGTAGAAGAGATGAGCAATTTATATATCAAAACAGTAAGTAAAAGAGATAGAGTATCAAACCAAATACCAAACTCCTCTTGAGTTTGAATATCACTTTATAGAGCAAGATTTTTCAAGTTGATCAATTTACAACCAATCTCTTGTGTACAAGGGAAGGATCACTTCCTCCTTGTCCCAAGCTACACTTGGTCAAGCAAGGAAGTTTTACTATCACTCGGATAACCCTCACAAGGTTACACTATTGAAGTAATTGAATCACACTAGAAAAGTTTATCGAAAATTACACAACTAAGAGTACAAATCCTCTTTGAAGAGTATTTTACCACTAAAATCACTCTTGATCTGGTGTAGTCTCAATGTGCAAAGTTACTTAAAGTGGTTGACTTTGTTCTATTTATATGGGACCAAAAAGTTCCTCAATGAATGCTTTCAACGGATAGAAGGCAGTTGAAGAGTCAACTAGTCGTTGGTAGTGTCGGACATCCGGTAGACCAACTTCTTACGTAGGCAGTGAGCTCAAGAAATTTTCTTGAATTATTTCGGACGTCCAGTACCTTCAATCTATGCGTCCGAAGGTAGAAGGTGAAACTGAGAATTCTTCTTTAATTCTTTTCGGACGCCCAGTGCCTCCAAGGTTTTGCGTCTGAAGTGTCGCAATACTTGTCGGATGTCCGGTGCTCTGATGATGTGCGTCCGATCGAGGTCAGGGAGTTTAGAGGGAATGACTCAATATCTTCGGACGTCCGAGGGTGAAGTTCTTCATGCGTCCGAAGTTGCGCAAAGGTTGTCGGACGTCCGTCCAGTCTTCTTGTGCATCCGACAGCAGCTTTAGCATTCTTTGTGCTTAATCTTTGAACCTGTTTTGCTCCATTTCTGAAAGGGTCTATTGAGAGAACATTAGTAACATCAATTTGTTTTGTAATCATCAAAACCTACAGACTAAATTAAACAATCTCCCCTTTTTGATGATGACAAAACAATGGATTGAGGAAAATAATTGGGGCACAACTCCCCCTTACTTGATGCATCCAAAGAGTGGATACTAAAAATTTTCTCTCACATATAGATTACTGGACATTCCCCCTTAGAGTGACTCCCCTTCACGTATAGATTACATATCCATTTCTCCATCTTTTTGTCATCACTGAATCAACCAGAATCTAGTATTTGATACACTTAATTAATATTCCCAGCAATATAAGAAGCCAAAACTATCAACAATTATCAGCAATACTATCAACACTTATCAACAAAACCAGAAGCCAAAACACAACATCATTAATATTGGCAATTGTCAACAGTAGTCATTCATCTAGTCAAATCAGAAATCAGAGGTCAGATTGAATTAAGCAACATTCATCCAAAAAACAGGAATAATCCACAAAAGTAACATTCATTTGAAACATAAAAGATAACCAAATAGTTTCACAGACCAGCAGAGAAAGGGAAATAGAATTCTTAATACAGAACACACGAAATATTTTAAAATGCAAGAGATGCCATAAACCTATTATAAACTACTATCCTAGTCATGAAGTGCATTTGCCTAGAAGAGTATAAATGGTAATCTTTGACGATCCAGGCCTCCTCCTTGTTAGGCGAAACTGAGCAGGATCCACTTCTTCCTCTTCTGTGTCCTCATCATCATCCTCTTTAGTTTCTTCTTCAGTTGCTGGAGCCTTTTCCTTGTCCTGTGATTGAGAACTGGAGGTACGGTACTCTGGAGTAGTTTCAGTAGTTGGCTCAGTTCTAGGCTCCTTTTGGTATGCATTCTCATTGTCTTGAAAAATGGGAGGCACAAGCAGATTTCTTTTGTCAATGAAGGTGGCTTATTGTTCGGATGACATGGTCATCATCAGACAATCTTCAAGGAGTAAGATGTGTTGTTTGAGGTCTTCAAGCAAAGAAATAACCTCAGAATTGGATGAAGAGGACTTAATGGCTGACTTTCTAGGATAGATAGTAAAGGGTGAGACAAACATGGACTGATTTCGAGGAGTTCTAGGGGTAACATGAGTTTCATGAAAATTCTTTCTCCTAGACTCCGAAATAGTTTCTTTGTAACACCAATGACCCTAAAAAAATTTCAAATTTTTTCTTTCAAAATAAGTCTTGGAGAAAACAGTTGATGCACTTTTTTTGGTGATTTTTCATTAAAGGAAATTTCAAGATGAGCAAAGATAGGAGTCAGAAATTTTTCATAGGAAAGTTTCCTACGGCTATCAGTGTTGATTTTGAGCAAGAATTTACACATAACAAAGCCAAAATCAATTCTGATTTTTTCAAGAAAGCAATAGAATAGGTAAAGCTCCATTTTGTTGGCATCAGTCCTATGACCATCAGTAGGGACCAACAGATTCGAAATTATAGAGAAGATGATCAAGTTTTGAGAACTGAGATCCTCCAATCTTGCCTCAGCAGGAGTATTAAAATGAGTTTGAAAATAAGTCATCAATTTAGCAACATGAAAATGATGATATGCAGAAGAAAATTCTTCATATGAAAAGAAGTTTGTAATTTTTCCTTTAAAATCATCTTCAATTTTGGTTTCCAAAACAGTGTTGACAATGTCAGGGTTCAACTCTATGTTAACAAAATTGACACGTGAAACTAGAACAGTGTGTGATCTACCCTTCCTAAGATTGGTAAAGAATTGATGAAGCATGTCAGGATAGTATGTGTTTGGAATGGTCAGAAGATGAATCCATTTTTGGAATTGAAAAAACTTAAGAACTGGTTCAAGGTCAAGGTTACGAAATTTGTATGGGATAATAGTCCTCTGAGTGATGAAGCCCTTTTGTGAGATCCATTCGAATCTCTCCCTGGCTTCATCATCATTGAACTTAGGTAAGGGGGTTGGTTCGTCTACAGTTTGAGTCTCAGGTTGCTCTTTGGCAGGCCGCTTTCTCTTTCCACTGCGTTGATCGGTAGGCACAGTATTTTGGACACCAGACCTTGTCCTTGGTGACTTCCTGGTAAAAGGTTCAGCAGTTTATTGTTCCCCAGCATTTTTCTCTGCAGCCTGCTGTTTCTCACTTTGCTCAACAGAGGGAATAGCAGTTTGCCTTTCCTTAGTTTGAGCAATCCCCTTGCTTTTGGTAGACCTTTTTTCCTTTTTACTGTGAGATTCCGTCACATTTCTGGGTGTTTTCGTGACGGATGCATCAGTATTGGTGGCTGCTCCAGTTCCTCTTCACTACCACTGACTAGATGCTCTTCAGTTTGATGCTCCTCCATCTACTCAACAGATGGTTCAATTGATGGCTCACTAGTTTGAGCATTCTGCTTCTTCTTTGTAGACTGCTTTGTCTTTCCACCACGAGTTTCAGTTCCTTTTCTAGATGTTTTGGTGGAAGGTTCGACGACCTGAACGTCTTCATCCTCTTCATCTCTAAGCCTGAAGGTGCGTCCGGCACTGATGGACCCTCCTCTAATTTTCACCATAATGCAATGCAAGATGATGTTGTTGCAGAGTATGATGCGAGTGTGTAATGAAATAAACTATGAGTGCAGATGAACTACAGTGACTGCTTGAATCGACCACAGATAGTAAAAATTGAGTAGTTAGATTTTCGGGTGAGAATTGGGAATTATAGTGCAGTTGGCAGTTGGGAGAAGTTATGAGTAGCAATAAACTCGCAATAGAAATGTAACGGTGTTGGTTAGAGCAATTTCTTGAAACATGTTCCGAAGAGAGATCAATTTGAATTTTGAAAGTGAAAGAATATGAAGAGTTGCGTCCGAGATAAAAGGTAAAAAATAAACTGAATGAAGCAGATGACTTCCTTATAAGACGCAATTTTTGAGTGTCGGATGGTCGAACGAAGTAAAGCGTCCGACACAACCGTCCGAACCAGAACTTTTTGAAAAAATGATCAAGAACACTGTCGGACGTCCGTTCTAACATATCGGACGTCCGATAAAGACTGATCAGAGAATTTTTAAATATTTTTTCTGAAATGCCCAATTTTGTTCTCAAAGACACAAATTGATCCAGTGGTAGGGCTTTTGTGAGAATATTAGCAATTTGATCTTTTGAGCACACATATTGAACACAAATTTCACCCTTATGGACAAGATCGCGAATGAAATAATGCTTTATATCTATGTGTTTTGTCCTAGAATGTTGAATGGAATTTTTTGTCAAATTTTTGGCACTGGTGTTATCACAGTACATAGGCACACAATCATACATTAATCCAAAATCATTCAATATATTTTTCATCCACAATAATTGAGCACAACAAGCTCCGGTGGCAACATATTCCGTTTCTGTTGTAGACAAGGAAATAGCATTTTGCTCTTACTAAACCAAGATACTAAGCAATTTCTAAGAAAGTTACATATACCCGTTGTACTTTTTCTATCTATCCTACAACCACCAAAATTGGCATCCGAGAATCCACATAAAGGAAATTCATGACACTTAGGATACCATAGGCCAAAATTTAAAGTTCCTTTTATGTATCTAAAAATTCTTTTTACCGCATTTAGGTGAGGTTCCTTTAGATAAGACTGAAAACGAGCACACAAGCACACAACAATCATGATATCAGGTCTACTAGCAATTAAGTAAAGCAAACTACCAATCATATCTCTATACTTCTTTTCATCAATTTTTGTACCTTCTTCATCCTGGTCAAACTTGATAGATGTGCACATAGGTATTCTAACTTGCTTTGAATATGCCATTCCAAACCTTTTGAGCAGCTCCTTGGTGTATTTTGCTTGATTAATGAACGTTTCTTCTCGGGTTTGAACCACTTGGAATCCAAGGAAGAAATTTAATTGTCCCATCATGCTCATCTCAAATTCTTTTTGTATAATTGTGAAAAAATCCTTGCACAGTCTCTCATTAGTAGCACCAAATATAATATTATCCACATATATTTGTACAATCAAAAAATCACGTGAATTTTGTTTAGTGAAAAGAGTAGTATCTACAATGCCTCTTTTAAAAGCATTTTCAATCAAAAAATCACTTAAACGTTCATACCATGCCCTTGGAGTTTGTTTTAATCCATATAAAACTTTTGAGACTTTAAACACATGTTTGGGATAAATTTTTCAAAATCAGGAGATTGATCAACATAAACTTCTTGATCAATAAAGCCATTTAAGAAAGCACTTTTAACATCCATTTGAAATATTTTAAAATTCTTGAAACATGCAAAGGCCAAAAACATTCTAATTGATTCTAACCTAGTTACATGTGCAAATGTTTCATCAAAATCTATTACTTCTTCTTGAGCATATCCCTTAACTACAAGTCTGGTTTTATTCCTTACTACCTCACCTTTGTCATTCAATTTGTTTCTAAAGATCTACTTTATGCCAATGATAGGATGATTTTGAGATCTTTCAACCAATGTCCAAACTTTGTTTCTTCCTAATTGATTTAGTTCCTCTTCCATAGCTAAAATTCAGTTTTCATCTTTCAAGGCATCAACAACATTTTTGGGTTCAAAATGAGAGACTAATGCAAAATTATCCATCAATTGTTTGGAGGAGGAACGAGTTCTGACCTTCTGGGATGGATCACCAATGATGAGCTCCTTAGGATGGTTTTGAACAAATTTTCAGACTTTTGGAAGATCGTTAAGTATACTAACATTTTTGTCATTGTCTTCCAGTGCTGGACTATCTTGAGAATCATCTCTCTTTGAGTCATTTTCTGGTGAAGCAGTGTCTTGGTCATTGATTGTGAGTTTCTTTAGTCCTTCTTGAACACCTGCATCATCATCTTCACCACAACTTTTGGAAATATCACCATTAGATTCATCAAAAGTAATATGTATAGCTTTCTCTATAACCAGAGTCCTTCGATTGTAAACTCTAAAACCTCTCTTATTCTCACAATACCCCAAGAAAATTTCTTCATCAGATTTTTTATCAAACTTACCAAGATGTTTCTTGATATTTAAAATAAAACATTTACAACCAAAAACTTTGAAGTATCCAACAATAGGCTTTTTATTAAACATCAACCCATAACAAATTTTGTTCAAGATTGGTCTTAAAAGAATTCTATTCATAGTATAGCAAGCTGTATTTATAGATTTAGCCCAAAAATATTTTGGAAAATTGCACTCACTTAACATGGTTCTACCAGTCTCTTGAAATGTTCTATTCTTTCTTTCAACAACCCCATTTTGTTGGGGAACTCTTGCAATTAAAAATTCATGTGTAATTCCATTGTTATCACAAAATTCTGAAAAGTCACAAAAATGAAATTCTGACCCATTCTCACTTCTGATCTTGATGATTTTCAACTCAATCAGATTTTGAACCTTTGCAAATAATGAAACAAAGTTTTTGAAAGCATCATCTTTGTGTACAAGAAATATCACCCAAGTGTATCTAGAATAATCATTAACAACAAGGCAATATCTTTTGCCACCTAAACTGGCAGATTGTGTAGGACCAAACAAATCAAGATGTAAAAGTTCCAAAGGTTTTGTGGTAGAAACACATTTCTTGAATTTAAAAGAAACTTTGACTTGTTTTCCAAATTGACAAGCATCACAGATTTTATCCTTTTCAAATTTGATTTTTGACAACCCTCTAACAAGTTCCTTTTTGGAAATCTCTCTTAGCAAATCCATGTTGAAATGACAAAACCTTCTATGTCACAACCAAGGGTCTTCATTTGCAACTTTAAGACATTTAAGAGTAGAAGAATCAACATTTTCCAGAATAACTACGTAAATGTCATTAACTCTTTTTCCTTTGAAAATAGTGTTAAACTTTGAGTCAAGAACAAGACATTCATACTTTTTAAATAACACAAACAGATTTCTATCACACAATTGACTAACACTTAATAAGTTATAGTTCAGATTGTCAACTAAAAGAACATTGTGAACAAAGGTTGGACCATTCTTACCAACATTACCAATTCCAACAGTTTTGGCTTTATTATCATCTCCAAAAGTTACTTTTTCGCTTGCTTTTGGCTTGAGGTTGATGACTTATGATGGATCACCAGTCATATGCGTTGAGCATCCACTATCTATGAACCATTTTGATTCCTTGATAATATTCACCAAGTTCACCTACACAAAAGTTCACAAGATAATATTTGGTACCATTTACTTTTTGGGTCCTTGAGAGTTAGCATTATGCCTAAATATCCACATGCATTTTATACAATTTCTCATATTCTTTCTCACATAACAATTATTTTTCATGTGACCAATTTGACAACAAAATTTGTACATAGTCAGTGAGTTACTCGCATGGACAGGTTTAACAAATCTGATTTGTCTTCTCTTATAAATAGTGAATTCATTTGTACTAGAATTCAACATTTTCTCATGAATGCCAAAATGAGGTTTTGTATCATTCTTTTGAAAGTAGTTTTGTTTCTTATGTTGAAGCAACTGATTAAAATCATCCATTCTTCTTTTCAAACTCCCTTGTTCATTTTTTATCATGTCACAGAAGTTTGTTTTTCTATCGAGTTCAGCATGTAAATTATTTTTAGGTTTTCATTTTCATTTTTCAGATTCTTGTTTTGTCGAAAAAGGTTTGCATTGTCTTGAATCAGAAAATTGATCTTTTGTTTTAGTTCCTTGTTTCTAATATAAAATTCTTTCAAGCTATTATGCATTCTTTCCATAAAAGAATTAACATAATCATCAGATTCATCATCACTATCAGTTTGAGAGTTACAAGCAATTATCTCTTCATCACCAATGGCCATGAAAGCTATTTGGGCAGATTCCTCTTCTTCTTCGACTTCACCTTCTGAGTTGCAGTCATTCCAAGTGATCTGGAAGTTGTTAAACTTTAGTTTTCCTTCAATTTTTTCTTCTTTCTTTTTCTTCATTAGACACTCGCTCGCATAGTGTCCAGATTGGCCGCACTCGAAGCATTTATCAGTTTGCTTCTTATTGAATTCTTGCTTCCCTTTGTTTATTGAGTTGTTGAACTGGTTTGGAGATGAATTGCTAGGTCCTCTTTTTCTGAATCTCCTTTTGTTGAGAATTCTCGTAAAACTTCTTGTGATGAGTGCAATATCACTGTCATCAACTTCCACATCATCTCCATCCAAGAAAGCTGAATCATCTTCATCTTGCGAGGCTTTTAAAGCAATACTGTTTCTCACCTTTGCATCTTCTTCCTCTTGCACCTTGGACTTGAGTTTCAGCTCATAAAAAATTAGAGAATTAATAAGAGATTCAATAGGCATGGAATTTAGATCCCTAGTTTCTTCAATGGCAGTCACTTTGCTCTCCCAATCCTTGGATAAAGCATTCAGAATTTTTCTGTTCTTCTCGCCTAGAGAATATTCCTTTACCAGCATTTCTAAGTCGTTAATGAGATCATTGAACCTACAATATATCTTGTCAATATTTTCATGAGATTTCATCTTAAAAGATTCATACTTAGTGATCAGAATAGATTTCTTTTGTTCTCTCACATTCTCACTCCCTTCATGGATTTCTCTAAATTTATCACAAATCTCATTTGCAGATCTACAGCCTTTGACTCTAATTGACTTATTTGAATCTAGAGCACTGTATAACACATTCATAGCCTTGGCATTCAAAGTGAGGTGAGTTCTATCATCACCAGTCAACTCATTTCTTGTTTTTGGTCTTGGTTTATGAGTGACATCATCAATAATAGAGGCATCATATGGACCTTTATTGACAATAAACCACAACTTGATATCAATAGATTGTAAAAAGATAATCATCATTTCCTTCCAACTCACATAATTTGATCCATTGAACATTGGGGGTCTAGTGACGGATTGTCTTTCAAAAAAATGGCATTGTTGGTTGTCATTTTTACTCCAAAGCCGATTGAGCTTAATCTCTAGGAGATCAAGTTCTGATACCAATTGTAAGGATCGAAAACAACCTAAGAGGGGGGTGAATTTGGTAGTTTAAAAAATTGGCCAAGTTGTGCGTCACTTTTTGAGTACTTGCCCTCTTTTTCTAAAAGACCACACAATGGAGCAATTGATGAGAAAGCACAAGTGCTTGTGAGTAGAAGAGATGAGCAATTTATTTATCAAGACAGTAAGTAAAAGAGATAGAGTATCAAACCAAATACCAAACTCCTCTTGAGTTTGAATATCACTTTATAGAGCAAGATTCTTCAAGTTGATCAACTTACAACTAATCTCTTGTGTACAAGGGAAGGATCACTTCCTCCTTGTCCCAAGCTACACTTGGTCAAGCAAGAAAGTTTTACTATCACTCGAATAACCGTCACAAGGCTACACTATTGAAGTAATTGAATCACACTAGAAAAGCTTATCGAAAATTACACAACTAAGAGTACAAATCCTCTTTGAAGAGTATTTTACCACTAAAATCACTCTTGATCTAATATAGTCTCAATGTGTAAAGTTACTTTAAAGTGGTTGACTTTGTTCTACTTATATGGGACCAAAAAATTCCTCAATGAATGCTTTCAATGGATAGAAGGCAGCTGAAGAGTCAACTAACCGTTGGTAGTGTCGGACGTCCGGTAGACCAACTTCTTACTTCCGAACGTATGCAGTGAGTTCAAGAAATTTTCTTGAATTATTTCGGACGTCTGGTACCTTCAATCTATGCGTCTGAAGGTAGGAGGTGAAACTGAAAATTCTTCTTTAATTCTTTTCGAACGTCCAGTGCCTCCAAGGTTTTGCGTCCGAAGTGTCGTAACGCTTGTCGACGTCCGGTGCTCTGATGATGTGCATCCGATCGAGATCAGTGAGTTCAGAGGGAATGACTCAATATCTTCGGACGTCTGAGGGTGAAGTTCTTTATGCGTCCGAAGTTGCGCAAAGGTTGTCGGACGTCCGATCCAGTCTTCTTGTGCGTCTGACAACAGCTTCAGCATTCTTTGTGCTTAATCTTTGAACCTGTTTTGCTCCATTTCTGAAAGGGTCTATTGAGAGAACATTAGTAACATCCATTTATTTTGTAATCATCAAAACCTACGGACTGAGATAAACATAAAGCTTCAAATATGTTTCTAAAACCTTTCCATAAAGGATTTTGGAAATCTTTTACCTATTGAATTACTGAAATCCACTGTGAATAGGCTCCTGAAATTTTTCCTTTTGTTACTACATAATAAGAAAAACTTTGTTTTGGAAGATTATTAAAATAGAATGCTAAAATGTTTAGATTTCTAACCTTATCAATATTACTTCTACTATTCCAGAGGTTATTTAAGATAGTCTGTTGGATTTCTTCTATTTTACCTTTTGCGTTGCTATGGAAATGAAGGTTGGAGCCTTTGGAATATTTTATGAGTTCCGTTGGCCAATCTTTACCTTTTCAAATACTGCCATCTGCTAAGAATAAGAAGAAGTTATAATTCTAGATAAAAAATGAACTATACTATTATCACTACCTTTATTATATTCAAAATTTATTTTGTAACTGTTACCAGTTATCCGGTCCATAAATTTAAATTTAAACCATCTTCTAGTAGATGATCTTTTTTCATTCTTTTTATTAAAATATCTTACCATACTTTCGCAATCTGTCCTAACAGTTATTTCTTTTTTATTTAATATAAATAACCTAAAGCTATCTAGGCTATATGTTACTGCTAGTAATTCTGCATCAATGCTACTAATGTTACCTTTTTCTTTGTTTTTTTCGTTAGAATATCCATAAATTTCTTCCTTATTTTTATTATCATACTTATTAGGTTTTGCTAATAATGTTGCACCCCCAACCAAGAGCACATCCATCACATTCTATGACTAGATAATCTGTATCTAATGGTAATCTTAGATCTGGTAATTTACTAGTTTCTAATTTTATTTTCTTAATTAATTCTATATCTTCTTTATTAAAGTATTTGTAGCCTTTGATGTTTTAGCATATAATGGTCCTATTATCCTACTTAGGTTTTTTATGAAGGGTCTAGTATAATTAAATAATTCTAAAAATTGTTGTAATTTTTTTGTCTCTTCTATTTTATTTGGAAATTCTAATATCTTTTTACAAATATGTGGTTGTAATTTGATTTTTCCTTGGCCTATTTTTGTTCCTAAATTTTTTCTAAAAATTTGTGCCTTTTTTGAACTTATGATTATTCCATGTTTTATGAATTCTACAAATACTAATTTAAGGTGACTAACATGTTCTTCTTTTGTTTTAGAAAAAACCAATATATCATCTATGTATACTATTACAAATTCTTGATATTTATTAAAGATGCTATCCATTTTTCTTTGAAAAACTGCTAGTGCATTTTTTAATCCAAATGATATTATTAACCATTCAAAATGTCCTAACGGATAGGTAAATGTTGTCCATTCTATACTTTCTAGATGCATTTTAATTTGCTAAAATCTGGATTTACAATCAAATTTACTAAAAATATATTTAGCTTTGTATTTTACTTAGGTTCTCTATATTCATTATATGTTAGTCTGGGAATATTACCTGGGTTGTATATTATAGGTTGGTGTCGTGGTCTACTGCTATTGGTTGTACTATCCATATATTCTAATGGTTTTTCTATATTTTCTTCTTGATTTTCTATATTTTCAATATTATCTTCTTCTTTTATTCTAATATTTCCTTCCGAATCATAATAGAATATTTTTGTTACGCTTATTTGTCCCGATCCTTCTAATTGTCTTCCTAAATCCATTAATTCTTTATCGTTCAATTTTATCTCTAATTCTTTATGATACAATATCTTATCTGTATTTTATATGTATATATATGCATATATGCTCACATATATGTATATGTATATGTATATGCATACATACTTACATATATATTGTGACAGCCCCACCTCCCCCTAAGGCAAACCGAAGGGTTCGACGGACCGCCTGCCTAACTCTCGCCAGAACTATAGAGACACACAACACAAACCCCACCTAACTTGCGATAGAAATCCTAAGAAAACAACCAATCGAAGGCTAATAGGTCATTTAAACACAAGCTAAATCGTTCCGAATGATAATATAGTGCTCAAACGCTTCGACGGATGCAAAAATAAATAAAATAAAATAAACAAAAATGAGCCGCGGATGAACAGTGACTGCCACGTCACTATCCGGCCGGATTGTCCGGCCGGATTCTTGGCCGGAATGGAGGCAGAAGCTGACTTCGAAGTGTTCAAAATCCCCTGCAAATCCGGCCAGGTATCCGGCCAAATTTTGGCCGGATTCTGGGCCGGATTCCGCAAACAGTAACCTCTCCAAAATGTTTCTTTCCTTGATCGATCTTCATACTCAGCCGGAACACAACCGAAACAAGTACACTTTATCCAACACTCACGAAAACACATTACTAAAGAAAATAATTCACATATACAAGAGTAAACACTTTTATAAATCCACGTTCATAAACTTCACAAATCAAAGGGAACTTGGAATCAAAATACATTTAGGATTTTTCAACTACCGAGGAGCTATACAAAAGAACAAATGAATGCCTAACTAGCTCAACTCGCTTCTCAAAACAAGGTTCCGAAAGTTGTTCCGTAAGGAAAACAAATTAATGGGAACGGGGTGAGCTAGAAGCTCAGTGAGGTACCGGAAGTATAATAGTCACAAATCATGATATTTCTCTTGAAGGCACATATACACGTCAAATAAAAGAAAGGAACGAACACCACAAATCAACGGATACGGGTGGCTCTCAGGAGCCAAATCCCCGTTGCAGTACTTGATCCGACTACATTGACCCTCCGTCAACTTTCAAACAAAGAAATCAATCCAGTAGAATACCACATTAACGCCAAATTCACCAATCATACCCCCTTACCGGGCCCGAACGCCAAACAAGAACGGAAATGGTAATACTCGAGTATACCAGAAATCTAGAGTCTCCAATACCCAAAGATTTCCCAGGAACAGGCACCCATGGATTGTCCAATTTTCTCGACAAAGCCCTTGCTGGCTCGATCCAATTGACTCCTTATAAGGTTGAGCTCAGATTTAACAGGAAGGTCATTGGATGCACTTCCAAACGACATTATAATAGGCACAGGTAACAGATTCAAATATATACAGGAAACAAGTCACGCAGACCAGAGAACGAGTGTGATAAAGTACACCCTCGTCTCGTACAAAATAAGTAGGCATTCAAGTAACAAGGTACAAGTACAGATAACCAGTTTAGCAATAATCCAGGGGAGTAGTACACTCACCATTTCAAGTACAGATACTGCAAAAGTTTTCACCCAAAGAAGCTTTAATCGCCAAGAAACCCTAAAAGAACCAAGGTAAAACAATTATGGTTCCCATAGCCACAAATCCAGTAAATAAAATGCACAAATGAGGCTCGATTACAAGTCGTAGACCTCACCAAATAATGACTCATGCAAGGGCGCAAAACATGATTTTGGGGTGAAAAGGTAACATGAATACCTAGGACTCGAACCACCACAAAACGCCTTCTTATATATATTCCAAATCAAACCAAACTTGAAGAAATCCTACACTCCCAAAATTTGGACAGCATATCCCCTACATTTCCTTACTTTTCGATCCTACAATCAACACCAATTCATCTCAAATCAACCACATACAAATCATAGACTATAACATACATCTTTCGGCACAATAACCACAACTGAAGCTACACTTCTCGGATTGAAACGAATTTTATGGCGTTTCAAAGACAAGACATAAACCTACATTTCTTATGAAGACCTCCAAAGCCAAATCATGCATTTTCATGGTAAAAAATAGAAATATCCACGAAAATAGAAATCTGTCCGCAAAACAGGGCTCATAGGCAGTCAAGGGTATTTCAGTCATTTTACATGCTACAGTACTCGGATTGATCTAAAATTTTACAAGAAGCTATAAAACATAATTTCCTACAACTTTAATGTTTTAACCTAAGACCGATTCGGCCTCCATCATGGCCGAACAGAACCGGGCAAAACAGGGTTAGTTGAAACCCTAAACTGGAATTTTCGCACCAAACCAGAAATTTTCCACAACCAATCATATCCAACATATACCAACTCCATTTTACACTATAACACACCATCAATCCATGACTAAACAATAATTACTATATAAAAATAGAAAAATCAATAATAAATAAAAAATTCATCAAAACTCCACTTCCAACCATCAAACCTACTACAAATCACATATTTAGCCACAAAAGCCACTAATAAACCATTATTAAGAGAAAACTATGAATTTGTACACACCGTACCTTGATATCTCAAGAAAGGTAGTAGCTTAGGTTTCTTTCTCCCAAATGGACTCCACAAACACATTGGAAACTATCTTGGCTAACACTTTTATGGAGTGATTAGAACTCTTGATGGTTAGAACTCAAGGATTGAGCAAGGAATTGAAGTGGAAAAAGGGAAAGCTTCTCTTGTATTTTTGCTCCAAGAGGTTCGGCCAAGGCAAGCTCAAAATGGAAGGAAATTGGTCAATTTTGAGGTTTAGTAAAGGTGATGAAAATTAGTCAAAGTCCAACTTGCAATAGGGTCATGACACTTGGCACATTTAAGGATTTGATCTAATCCTCTTAACTTCTATTGGTAATTGATCTAACCAATTTCTAATTATCTCCTAACACCTTGTACAATAATATCCCCATTGCAAATTCACTTAATTATCGAAATTTCACACACGTAACGCACTAGCGGACCCCACGTACAATATACATTACTAATGTCCCATAAACTAACTTATACTTGCAAAAATGATTTCAAAATTATTCTTTCTTATACAAAATCTAGCAAATTAATATAATAGGGTAAAGAAAAGGAAAATTTCATATGAAGAAATAAAATAAAAGAATATAAAATAAGGAAATTTTACGATTCCTCACACTCTCTCTCCCTTAAAGAAATTTCGTCCTCGAAATTTCCTTACTAACGGGATCCATCAACATCTAAGTTAAATGGCGGATCGTACCTTCTATGTCCTCAGATGTGTCAGGAACCTGATGTAGCTCTAGGGAGTACACCTGAGCTGGTACCTTCGGTATGGTCTTTTCCCCCTTTGACTGGTCAGGGGTGGTCTTAGTGGGCTGTTGGTTTCCCCTTCCTTCTCGATGTATGCCTGGGCAATTAGCGATCTGATGATCTGCACTCCTGCAACGTAAACATTTTCTTCCTTTCTTCCAGCAAACATCCTCCGTATGATTCGGGTTCCCACAGTACCTGCAGGGACCATGGGAAGCAGAGGCCAAGCCTTCCTGTGGGGTATCTCTTGATGTCCCCGAAAATCTTATTCCTCCAGTTCCTTTTCCGGACTTAGGAGGTGTGGTCGTATCTTCTTGCCCTTGGCCATCTTCAGGAGTAGCCCTTTTCTTTGCCTGGAAGGTTCTGACTTGTAACCTCGCTCTTTCAACTCGTTGAGGTTTCTCCATCGCATCGCTAAAAGTACTAAGTTGAGCTACAGCCAGGTCCTTCTGAATCTCGACATTTAGTCCCTGGACAAAACGCCTTATCCTCCTTTGCTCAGTCACAAGTAGCTCAGGAGCGAACTTAGATAACCTAGTGAACTGGCTCTCATATTCGACGACAGTCTGAGCTCCCTGGCGAAGCCTAATGAACTCATCTTCTTTCTTTTCTTGAATTAAAGGTGGGAAATACTTTGCGTTGAACTCCCTCATGAAATTCACCCATGTCCTCGGTGTTTGTTCTTTTTCCCATTTCAATCTTATTATATTCCACCAAGAACGGGCTGCTCCCTCTAGTTGGAAGACAACATGTCACTTGTCTCTCTTCAGTATAGCGCAACGCGGTGAAAATATCGATCATCTTCTCCAGCCACATTTCGGCCACGTCAGGGTCTGGTCCTCCAAGAAATTTCGGTGGGGAGAACTTCTGAAACCATTCAAGAGCTCTATCCTCACCCTCTATATGATTACCAGGGTTGTCCGGCTGATTAACAGGATTTTGGCCCTAATGTTCCACTACATAGGCCAATAAATTAGTCATACGCTGGATGGCAGCCGCTACTTGAACGTTAGGATCCACTCTAAGTTCAGGGTTAGGTTCAGGTATTGGTTCCCGATTTTTCCCTTCAGTCGAGGGTTGCTTACAGCCGCGTCCCCGACCTCGTCCCCTACGAGTACCCTCCATTTGGTTGACCAAGTCTAGGGTCGAAACGCGAATACAATATTAAAACAAAGATAGGTATGTAATAGTAACAAAAGTGGACACAGCTCAAAAGGGCATATGTATATATATATCATATAACTTTATCACGCAAATCACACACTAATCGTCAGATGCAAGCAAAAATATGTCCAAGCAAGTAACAAGGCACTAGACAAACTAGGCCCAAAAGTACAAAACATCAAACTACGAGCTTTCCATTCACTCCGTCCACACCCTACAGGGATATATAGCTTATATCTTAGTCAGGGTTAATCACACTTAATGAAACCCTAATATATCCCACGAAGTTCCGAAAAATCAAAATTCTAAGTCGCCCAAATCATTTCTATCCTAGGCTTTCATCTATTTGGTATTCGGTTAAAAAAATTCAAAATAAGATAATTCACAACTCGAACTGGCCAATTCCAAGAGTAAATTATCTACATTTGAAATTCCTACCCGACATATATATCTATTGTCTCTAAGTAACATGATAAAGGTTTGAAACCTATAACCCTTCATGAGTCATAACTTAGGCTCAAAAGAACACTTAGTCCTTTACACATACTCACATAATCAAGCCATTTTAACCCTCGGCCCAAGCTCACTCCGCGCAGAGACCACGCGAAACAGGCTCTGATACCAACCGTGACAGCCCCACCTCCCCCTAAGGCAAACCAAAGGGTTCGGCGGATCGCCTGCCCATCTCTCGCCAGGACTACAGAGACACACAACACAAACCTCACCTAACTTGCGATAGAAATCCCAAGAAAACAACCAATCGAAGGCTAATAGGTCATTTACACACAAGCTAAATCGTTCCGAATGATTATATAGTGCTCGAACGCTTCGACGGATGCAAAAATAAAATAAAATAAAATAAAATAAACAAAAATGAGCCGCGGATGAACAGTGACTGCCACGTCACTATCCGGCCGGAATTAGGCCGGATTGTCCAGCCGGATTCTTGGCCGGATTGGAGGTAGAAGCTGACTTCGAAGGGTTTTAAATCCCTTGCAAATCCGGCCAGGTATCCGGCCAAAACTTGGCCGGATTCTAGGCCGGATTCCGCGAACAGTAACCTCTCCAAAATGTTTCTTTCCTTGATCGATCTTCATACTCAACCGGAACACAACCGAAACAAGTACACTTTATCCAACACTCACGAAAACACATTACTAAAGAAAATAATTCACATATACAAGAGTAAACACTTTTATAAGTCCACATTCATAAACTTTACAAATCAAAGGGAACTTGGAATCAAAATACATTTAGGGTTTTTCAACTACCGAGGAGCTATACAAAAGAACAAATGAATGCCTAACTAGCTCAACTCGCTTCTCAAAACATGGTTCCAAAAGTTGTTCCAGTAAGGAAAACAAATTAACGAGAACGGGGTGAGCTAGAAGCTCAGTAAGGTACCAGAAGTATAACAGTCACAAATCATGATATTTCTCTTTAAGGCACATATACACGTCAAATAAAAGAAAGGAACGAACACCACAAATCAAAGGATACGGGTGGCTCTCAGGAGCCAAATCCCCGTTGCAGTACTTGATCCGACTACATTGACCCTCCGTCAACTTTCAAACGAAGAAACCAGTCCAGTAGAACACCACTTTAACGCCAAATCTCGTTCACCAATCATACCCCCTTACCGGGCCCGAACGCCAAACAATAACGGAAATGGTAATACTCGAGTATACCAGAAATCTAGAGTCTCCAATACCCAAAGATTTTCCAGGAACAGGCACCCATGGATTGTCCAATTTTCTCGACCAAGCCCTTGCTGGCTCGATCCAATTGACTCCCCATGAGGTTGAGCTCAGATTTAACAGGAAGGTCGTTGGATGCACTTCCAAACGACATTATAATAGGTGCAGGTAACAAATTCAAGTATATACAGGAAACAAGTCACACAGGCCAGGGAACGAGTGTGATAAAGTACACCCTCGTCTCGTACAAAATAAGCAGGCATTCAAGTAACAAGGTGCAAGTACAGATAACCAGTTTAGCAATAATCCAGGGGAGTAGTACACTCACCAGTTCAAGTACAGATACTGCAAAAGTTTTCACCCAAAGAGGCTTTAATCGCCAAGAAACCCTAAAAGAATCAAGGTAAAACAATTATGGTTCCCATAGCCACAAATCCAGTAAATAAAATGCACAAATGAGGCTCGACTACAAGTCGTAGACCTCACCAAATAATGACTCATGCAAGGGTGCAAAACATGATTTTGGGGTGAAAAACTAACATGAATACCTAGGACTCGAACCACCCCAAAACCCTTCTTATATATATCCCAAACCAAACCAAACTTGAAGAAATCCTACACTCCCAAAATTTGGACAGCATATCCCCTACATTTCCTTACTTTTCCATCCTACAATCAACACCAATTCATCTCAAATCAACCACATACAAATCATAGACTATAACCTACATCTTTCGGCACAATAACCACAACTGAAGCTACACTTCTCAGATTGAAACGAATTTTATGGCGTTTCGAAGACAAGACATAAACCTACATTTCTTATGAAGACCTCCAAAGCCAAATCATGCATTTTCTTGGTCAAAAATAGAAATCTCCACGAAAATAGAAATCTGTCCGCGAAACAGGGCTCATAGGCAGTCAAGGGTATTTCAGTCATTTTACATGCTACAGTGATCAGATTGAGTTGAAATTTTACAAGCAGCTATAAAACATCATTTCCTACAACTTTAATGTTTTAACCTAAGACCGATTCGGCCTCCATCATGGCCGAACAGAACCGGGCAGAATAGGGTTAGTTGAAACCCTAAACTGGAATTTCCGCACCAAACCAGAAATTTTCCGCAACCAATCATATCCAATATATACCAACTCTATTTTACACTATAACAAACCATCAATCCATGACTAAACAATAATTACTATATAAAAACAGAAAAATCAATAATAAATAAAAAATTCATCAAAACTCCACTTCCAACCATCAAACCTACTACAAATCACATATTTAGCCACAAAAGCCACTAATAAACCATTATTAAGAACAAACTGTGAATTTGTACACACCATACCTTGATACCTCAAGAAAGGTAGTAGCTTAGGTTTCTTTCTCCCAAATGGACTCCACAAACACCTTGGAAACTATCTTGGCTAACACTTTTATGGAGTGATTAGAACTCTTGATGGTTAGAACTCAAGGATTGAGCAAGAAATTGAAGTGGAAAAAGGGAAGGCTTCTCTTGTATTTTTGCTCCAAGAGGTTCGGCCAAGGCAAGCTGAAAATGGAAGGAAATTGGTCAATTTTGAGGTTTAGTAAAGGTGATGAAAATTAGTCAAAGTCCAACTTGCAATAGGGTCATGACACTTGGCACCTTTAAGGGTTTGATCTAATCCTCTTAACTTCCAGTGGTAATTGATCTAATCAATTTCTAATTATCTCCTAACATCTTGTACAACAATATCCCCGTTGCAAATTCACTTAATTATCGAATTTCACACACGTAACGCACTAGCGTGCCCCACGTACAATATACACTACTAATGTCCCATAAACTAACTTATACTTGCAAAAATGATTTCAAAATTATTCTTTCTTATACAAAATCTAGCAAATTAATATAACAGGGTAAAGAAAAGGAAAATTTCATATGAAGAAATAAAATAAAAAAATATAAAATAAGAAAATTTTACGTGTCCTCACATATATACATGCATATGTAAGTATATATATATACATATATATATGTATATGTGTATGTATATGCATATATGCTTACATATATATATATATATATATGTATGTATATGCATACATACTTACATGTATATGCAAGTATATATATATACACACAAATATATATATGTAATATATATGTATATGTGTATGTATATGCATATATGCTTACATATATATATATATATATGTATATGCATACATACTTACATGCATATATACTATTACAAAGTCTTTATACTTGCTAAAAATATTATCCATTTTTCTTTGGAATATTGTTGGTGCATTTTTTAAACCAAAAGGCATTACCAGCCATTCAAAATGTCCTAATGGACATGTAAAAGCCGTCCATTCTATACTTTCTGGATGCATTCTAACTTGCCAACATCCTGATTTGCAATCAAATTTACTAAAAATATACCTATATTGAATTCTATTTATTAATTCATTTTTATCTGGCATGTCATATGTATATATATATACCTATATATATTATTTGTATATATTTTAAACAATGATCTAACGTTTCTAGATCTTCTAAAATTTTATCAAAATAATAATATGTATCTGATTGTTTAAGAGTTGCTAATGCTATTCTATATGAATTTTCTTAAGTAGTTGTGAACTGAAAAGATTGTTCAAAATTCATACAGAGTTTATATGCAGAAATTATAAAGTATATGAGTTTTAAAAATTATATGAGTACTCGGTACTTGATAGAGGTTACAGAAATTATACCTTCCTTGCTTTTGTTCCAAAGTTTCCTTCTAATGCTATGAGAGTTGGAATCCTATTTTTGGAGGTTTGCCTCACCAGATCTTCCCCTTACGCCTTGCAGTACTCTTGACCAAACGGCTATGATGGGTACTACACCGTCTTTTGGACTTTTAAGGCTCCAAAATAGGGTATCTCTCTCAAAGTTTCCGGTTATTTGGATAAAATCTACGGTAGGCTGTACTATTAGTTGACCTAATAATATCATTAGCAGAATCTTTAGAAAAACATAAAGAAAATAATTCTAGAATAATAGAAAACTTAGTAGAATCATTAAAAAATAAAAATAAAAAAATAAAAACTTTAGTAGAAAATCAAGACTACATAAAAGATCAAAATAATAAAATAATTACAAAAATAAGAAGTCTATAACAACTCAAAGAATATAAAATTAATAACGAAATATTAGAAGAAATTAGTCAAAAATCAAAAGAATTAAAACAATCTTATAATCAGGTAGAAATAGTATTACATAAAATAGAAAAAATAATTTTGAGTTAATATATGAGCAGTACTAAAAAATCACTTCCTTCACAGTACGCTTTTTATCCTAAATATATAAAAATATTAGAAGAATTAAAATATTATCACCAGGAAACATTAGGATTAACAGATTACTTAGGAACCAGTATATCAGATAAAACATATCCTAAACAAAATAACATGATAATAGCCTTGTTAGTATCATTACATAAGAAAATAGATGCAGTAACAGAAAAAGTTAGAGTTTTGCAGATAGATAAATTTGAAAAAGACCTAGAAGAGATTACGGATCAGTTTAAAACACTACCAGTAACAAGGAAAGAAAATTAGCCACATCTTAGTAACATATTCTCAGTAAACCCCAAACCACAAAAATTTTAAAATGACAAGTAGAAGATCATTTACAGGACCCAGTAGAACAGTTAATGAAAATACACAAATAGGAACTAGTGTATTAAATATAGGAAGACAGTTAAGAAGAAATAGGAGCATGCATTTAGAAGAGGCAATAGATATAGAAAGAGATTTAGAAATATACAGAAATAATGAAATAAATTTATTAAATCTAAGAACCTTATATTCAGTAGGATTTCTTAGAAGTAATACATGATTATTTAGACAAACTAGAGAAGAACCAGTAAGTGCATTAACAAATCCAGTAAATCTAAGAATAATAACACAGCAAAGTATAAATCAAATCAGAAGACAATATACATATATGCATATAGGGTTAATAGTTATAGGAATAAAGGGCTTAACAAGAAAAGGATTAGGAAAAAAGGTATTATTAGCAATATTAGATAAAAGACATAAAATAGTAGAAGATGCATTAATAGCCAGTATAGAAGTAGATATGAACGAAAATGGAGGAATATTTTATTGTAGTCCAGATTTTATGGTAACCTTAGAGGATATTAAAATTTTAGAAATAGGCATACAAACTAAAGGATATGAAAATTTTCAAGGAGATAATTTAACAATAAGCATAGGTTTCTAATATTAATCAAACCTGTAAATTACAAAGCATTCTATATTCAAATAATAGTACCCATCATAGCCATTTGGTCAAGAGTACTGCAAGGCGTAAGGGGAAGATCTGGTGAGGCAAACCTCCAAAAGCAGGATTCCAACTCTCATAGCATCAGAAGGAAACTTTGGAATAAAAGCAAGGAAGGTATAATTTCTGTAACCTCTATCAAGTACCGAGTACTCATATAATTTTTAAAACTCATATACTTTACAATTTCTGCATATAAACTCTGTATGAATTTTGAACTACCTTTTCAGTTCACAACTACTCAAGAAAATTCATATAGAATAGCATTAGCAACTCTTAAACAATCAGATACATATTATTATTTTGATAAAATTTTAGAAGATCGAGAAACGTTAAATCAGTGTTTAGCATATATACAAATAGAAGAATCTAGATTAGTAAAAGTAACACATCACCATCCCGCATCATTTCTCAGAAATATTAGACAAGCAAAAGTAGATTTACTTTGGCACAGATACTCTGAATTAAAATCTATAGAAAGACAAAAATTAAAAGAAAAGGAAAAATATAAAGACAGAAAGAATTCCTGTAATAAGATCTGTAGAATATCTGATTAAGCAATATAGGTATACATATATATATGTATATGTGTATGTATATGCATATATGCTTACATATATATATGTATATGCATACATACTTACATGTATATGCAAGTATATATATATATATACATATATATATGTATATGTGTATGTATATGCATATATGCTTACATATATATATGTATGCATACATACTTACATGTATATGCAAGTATATATATATATATGTATATGTATATGCATACATACTTACATGCATATATACTATTATAAAGTCTTTATACTTGCTAAAAATATTATCCATTTTTCTTTGGAATATTACTGGTGCTTTTTTTAAACCAAAAGGCATTACCAGCCATTCAAAATGTCCTAATGGACATGTAATAGCCGTCCATTCTATACTTTCTGGATGCATTCTAACTTGCCAAAATCCTGATTTGCAATCAAATTTACTAAAAATATACCTATATTGAATTCTATTTATTAATTCATTTTTATCTGGTATGTCATAAGTATATATGTATACCTATATATATGTATATGCATATATGCTTACATATATATATATATGTATATGCATACATACTTACATGCATATGCAAGTATGGGTTATTATCACTTTACCCCCTTAACGTTTGGTGCTACTATCAATTTCTCCCTTAACGTTATTTTTTAGTCACTTTACCTCCAAAACTAACGGTCAAACTTAACGGAGTTTGTTAATTAAAGTGAAAAGATATGTTTAAGCCTCAAAATTATTATCACTTTACCCCTATAAAATATAGTCTCATTATTAATTTACCCCCTAGAGTTATTTTTTAGACAATTTATCCTACTATTAAACCAACTTAGCAAGTTAAAAAAACTTTAGAAGAAAATACCCTTCACTTTGCATAATAAAAATAATAAAAAATTTAGAGTGACTCTTCTCCTTTTTAGTATCAAGAAAAAAAGTTAAAATATTAATTTCTTTCTTCTTGAAAATCTTATTAATATTGAAAAAAATAGAAAGATGGAGAGGGGGAGGGGGAGGGGGAGAGTTCAATTCTTTTTTTAAAAATTACAAATAAGAAAGAATTAAATACTTTTATTATTTTAAAATTATTTCACTTTTTTGTTTACCACCAAATTTCAATTCTAATCCCGACAACCTTAAAATAATACGATAATGTTAGACTTTTCTTTATTTTATTTTTTTCCAAAATCTAATTTTTTGTCTCCTTCTTTCCTATCTCTTTTTCTTTTCCTAGTATTAATAAGTGTGAAAAAAAGAAATATGAGAAAACCCTTTTATTTTTATGTTTTTTGATCTCTTAAAGTGAAAAAAAGGAAGAATAACCATTCCAACTTTTTTATTTTTAATTATATATAAAAAAGGGTAAATATATTTAAAATTTTTTGACCATACTAGTTAGATTAATGATGAGGTAAAATGCCAAGAAAATAATATTAGGAACTAAACTGATTGTATCACTATAATCCAAATGAATAAAGTGATAATAACAATGTAGTAATACTATAAAATAAAAGGGTATTTTTGTAAAAAATTTCTTAACATGTTGAGTTGAATTACTTATGGGGGTAATGTGACTAAAAGATAACATTAGGAGGTAAACTGATAGTAGTGATATAGTTTAAGGGGGTAAAGTGATAATAACCCTGCAACTATATATATGTGTGTGTGTGTGTGTGTATGTATATGCATATATGCTTACATATATATATATATGTATATGTATATGCATACAAACTTACATATATATATACGTGCATATGTAAGTATATATATATACATACATACAATCTAGAACAGGATTATTTAGATCAAATAGAGAAGAACCAATTAGTGTCACATCGAAGCGGTATCATTAAAACTGGTAACTAGTGAAAGCATTAGGGGATTAGAAAGAAATTATATATACATGCATTTAGGATTAATAATAATAGGAATAAAAGTATTAGCAAGGAAAGGACTAGGAACAAAAGTACTTTTTGCATTATTAGGCAAAAGACATAAAAATATAGAACAAGCACTAATAGCAACTATAGAAGTAGATATGAACCAAAACAAATGGATATTTTATTGTAGTCCGGATTTTATGATAAGTTTAGAAGATTTAAAAAATATCGAGATAGGAATACAAACAAAAGAATATGAAGAATTTACAGGAAAAAATTTAGCAATAAGTATAGGGGTAATAGGAATATTAACAAACAGTAGTAAGATGAAATATAAATTAGATGTAAAACCAATTATAGAAACTATGGCAGGTAAAGGAATAAAATCAATAAAACCCTTAGAAATAAGTCCTGAAAAATTAGTAGGAGAAGAATGTGACAACTCCACCTCCCCCTAAGGCGAACCAAAGGGTTTGGCGGACCGTCTGCCCACCTCTCGCCGGAACTCACTACAATCCTCCAATGAAAAAAAAAAAGACCAATTCCAATGATTACATCTAAAATGCCAAAATAATAATACGACTATAATATTTCATTGCACAAGTACACCCAATGGTACAATTCTTAAGTTAACTACATCGAGTTCCAAATCTCACAATTCCCAAAGGTCAATTACAAAATACCAAACTATACAAAAGACTATCCTTCACTAGTATCTTCCAATCGCTTCCTTTATGTCACTCTCCTGTTAAGGAATAACAAATGGAATGGGATGAGCTAACGCTCAGTGAGGCCAAGAAAAACATGCAAACACGTAGTCAAGCAACAATAACACTTATGCGAGAAATAAATATATAACATTCAAGCAATTCACAATTTAAAATAGACACACTCAATAAGGATACTTGAGCTCTCGCTGGCTTGAGTTACACGGTTGGCCAATGGGTTGAGGTGCCCCCCAGAAGTATAAGTGGTCGATGAGATATCGCTCCAATCGACTTAAAATTGTTTATAGTTCTGAGTCGATATGAGAGATACCTCCCACCCGAATTGGTGTGGTACATGCTATCGCTTAGAGAACTGGGTCGATGAGACATCGCTCCAATCGACTTAAAATTTTTATGGTTCTGAGTCGACATGAGAGGTACCTCCCACCCGAATTGGTGTGGTACATGCTATAACTCCGAGAGCCAATTAAAGCACTGAGACGGTATGAGAGGTACCTCCCACCCAAATTGGTGTGGTACATACATCCGTTCAGAATTGTCTATGGTTCTAAGTCGACATGAGAGGTACCTCCCACCCAAATTGGTGTGGTACATGCTATCACTCAGAGAACTGCTTATAGCACTGAGATGGTATGAGAGGCACATCCCACCCGAACAGGGTGTGGTACATGCATTCACTTAGAACTCATAAGTTGAACATATTCATGTACAATTTTCAAACATATATATTCATGTAACAAGTATCACGTAATTAAAAGAGAGAGAGGACGAGGGCGATAAAGTACACCTTTGCCTCAGCGAGTTTACGTATCATGTATAACACTTGTACAATTAACATTTCAACCACATAAGCATTTAACATGCACTTGACACTCACCACAAGTCAAGGGCAAGTTAAGAGTGAAGCGAGTTGTCAGACAAGCTCTTCGGCGTCTTCGTGACCACCTGAGACAGGTACAATCATAATTACCTAGGTGCTCGACCAAGGTTACAAATAAAGATATTTTCTCACTACTCGCTCTCCAAGTCACAAGTTCGAGCTAAATTAAAGAAGCTTTTCTAGCTAAATTGTTAAAATAATGCTTAACAGAGCTCGAAAATGGTTTTTTGATTCAATTCGTTATAAGAAATCTCAAATCCAAAAGATAGCACCGTTTCCACTTTCGACACAAAAATCGAGGAAAAGAAGTAAATGTTTCTCGCTTTTCCAAAACTTTAAATCTCATGTCCAAACTTTGGAAGGTAAAAAGTATTCACATTTTTCCAAACTAATGAAGTCAAACATATCCAAAACTCCACTCATTTCATAGAAAAAAATATCAAAGCTAAGGTTCCAAAGTTCAAGTATAAAATAAGGTGTCATTAATCAAGAAAGTGGAACAACCAAGAAAATGCATTAGGAAATGTTTAACCTTCAGAAACCAAGATTTGAAATGAAGGTTTAAAGTTATAATGGAACCGTGTATTCCATCATGAAATTACACCTAAAACCATCCAACAATTGCAAAGGAGGATGGAAAGTTCTTAAAAGTTCATTTTCTAAGAAATCAAGAATTTCAGCTTTGCGCGACAAACTTGGTAAAATCAGATCTTGAGTTTCGTATGTCCAAAAATGAAAAACTTTATACCGTTGGAAATTAGATCGAAAGTGCTAAAAGTTCCTAGAATATACTTTTACATGGTTCCAAACAGAAAGCATTCATTTTTCAGCTCAAAGTTGCTGATTTAAACAAGCAAGACAGAACCAGTCTTGTTTTTCGGCGATATTTGAAAAATCCAGAAAAATTCATAGAAAATGAATCAGCCTTTGAAATTCATTACAAAATAAGAGTTCCAAACAAGGTTTCAAACACAATAAACAGAACTAAATTCGGAGTTTTGAGCGTCAAGATATAGTAGATTAAAGTCGGCTGACTTTTGTACACTGATCGAAAATTTCCAGATTTAAAGAGCAAACTTTGGGGCATTACTTGGATATCGAAATAGTATTGAAATTATACCAAATTTGGTAAACTTAAACTTTCATATGTGAACTACCTCTCTATCAAATTTCAAAAAAAAAGTCACGTGGGAAGGCAGTTAACAAAACTACCAAAGTTCGAAAAATGTTTCAAGGCCAATCTGCCCTCATGCTTTTCTTTCTTTTCCAAACTTTTTGCACAATGAAATCAGCCTCAATTCAATCCATTTTTGAAACCAAAGTTTTATAAACATTTAATAAGCAATTGATAAGAAATTGACATCAAAATTTTTGAAACAAAACATGTGAGGACTCGCAAATTTCTTATATTTTTTTCAAAAATGCCTTTTATTTAGAAATTATTCATTTATTCTAGCCCTACTACCCAATCATTCCCCAATAAGTGCAAATGAATCTAGAAAGTAGGGTTTCACTTTTCGTTTTCAGTTGGAGCAAGTTAGGGTTTTCGCGATTTTCCGAATGATGATTTTTATCCGATACGG